>NW_026731622.1:417500-495000 GCF_028476545.2 Physella acuta | reverse complement strand
TTATATATATATATATATAAAATTTAAATACATTACTTTAAATATGAAACAATATTTATTCATATTTTTTTAAAATACGCATATTTTGAACAAAACATATAGTATTTTAGTAGCTCTGCTAGAATAATAAAATTACTAATCAAACAATTTAACTATAATCATTAAATATTTACATGTGTTACATCAATGGGAGCGTTGACCTTTCATGCCGTTAGAAAGTTAGTTTAAATCTGGCTCATAACTTCTTTTTTTAAGTTTCAAGCACACCTCTAGATTTTTATTTGTTAGTTGGCTTCTTACTTTACTTTTATTATATTCATGTAAGAGAACTTTTGCTGGCACGAATACGTTGACCTAGAGATCATCAGCAGATGTCAACTTCTCCACGTTACTGTACCATTCTTCATATCTATTCCATGCGTCACGTATGAGTGCCTCAACTCGCATTATTTCTTTTAGAGCTGTACAGTTGTGCAACGTAACGTGCATGTTTTACTGGACCTCCAACTATTTTTACTTGCTCTTGAGTTTTCTGAATTTTCCGCTCCACAAATGAGTCGTTTTCAAATCCAGCAATGGCATTTAA
The DNA here is from genome assembly GCF_028476545.2 of Physella acuta. NCBI lineage: Eukaryota > Metazoa > Mollusca > Gastropoda > Physidae > Physella > Physella acuta. The sequence continues at coordinate 494,414 of NW_026731622.1, read as the reverse complement.
AGCAAACCAGCATCAATTCTAAATAGCTCAAAGTTAATCTCATTTGTTTTTGTGTTGAGAGAGTCTGCTATGAACGTCAGAGTACTTGCATTTGTTTTGAATTGCTCAAATCTCTGAGTGAATCCATCCTTCATTTTGTTTGATGTAATGCTGAAGCAATTCATGCTAATAGTTGCATTGGTTTCATGATATTTTTTTCAGATTTTTCGAAATCAAGTTATTTACCGCTCTCCGTGTCTTCAACAACAACAAAAAAAGTAATTTAGTTTCGAAACACCAACTTCTCAATAAGGCATGGTCTTGGTTTTCCTTTCCGTGCAGTTTTACATTTAGCTCGTTTAGTTTCTTTGTGCTATCCACCATGAAGTTGAATGTTTCAATTCGGGATGAACAATTTAATAGGAAGTACATTGAAATAGGGAGTAACTAAATATTCTAATAGAGTCGCGAGTGTTTATTGTTTATGTTGACAATTATTTAATTCATTACCGAGTGTTGCAGAACAATATTTTTATGAGGTTTGAAAATAACATAAAATAATTATTAATATTTGTGCATGAGGCCGAAGAGCCGCAACTTGACATCAAAAGAGCCGCATGCGGCTCGCGAGCCGCAGGTTGCCGACCCCTGCCCTATGCTCTTTATTTCTACGATTTTCTTTGCTGTCCGTCCGTCCGTCCACCCCCCCCCCCTCCGTCCCCCCCCCCGTCCACCCCCCCAGTCCACCCCCCCCCCCCCCCCCCAGCTCCACCATCCGTCATCTTTATCTCCACAGTTGTTCATCTTTCCCCTTTATTACTACAGTTGTTTCCTTTAAGCTCTTTATTTTTATGTTTTTTTCTTTGTGTTTTTTTCTGCCCTCCCCCTCCCCACCCTCCATCCTCTTTATTTCTACAGTTTCTGACCAACCCCCGTCCATTTAATTTCTGTCCATCGAATCGTGCGAAAAAAATATTCAATATGAACAAATTTTTTTTTACATCAATCGATCACTGTTTGTCTCCACATTGTGATAGAAATGTTTATTGCCTTACTCTGACTTGGCAACTCCGAAAACGGATGAATAATTTACATGACAATTAAAACAAAAGTTCGAGAGAAAGTAGACTGGATATTGAAATTCAATAACTAGAGTAAACAATAATGCTCACAGGAAAATTTTAAAAAATCAGTTGAACAAAAAACCAGCCAGTTTTGTGAAGTTTTTTTTTACCTTCTGTCGCAATAACTGACTGGTACATTGACAATTATATACTAAATATAGTTTTAAATATTAAATAAAAATACTGACTGACCTCTGAATCGAAAAGAACTTTGTACATTTTTAAATGTTCTATTAAGGGGGTGGAGTGGAAATTGAAATTTTGACGGGAGAAGGTGCAAATCGTAAGTTCGAAGGAGGGTCAAATCGAAAGTTTGTCCCCGGGCGCCGGAAAGGGTCGCTACGCCTCTGTTTTGTAGTCATTCACTGTGTCAGACGCGTCCACCGGCGCTCGGAAAGGACGCGATTTGGAGCTACGGGCTAGACGGTGAGCAATATGCCTTTATGATTGCATTTAAATTGAGTTTATGTTATAAGTGTTGTGTTTGTTTTTTCGTTTGTGTTTTTTTTTTGCGTTCGTTTGTGTTGTGTTTAGTTCTTTTCTGCTCCCAAGTTGATACACTTAAAAAAAGATTTACCGTGGCGGAGCACGGGATGCAGCTAGTATATATATATATATATATATATATATATATATATATATATATATATATATATATATATATATATATATATATATATATATATATATATATATATATATATATATATATATATATATATATATCTGTGTTTCTGTGTTTCTTCCAGACTTTTTTCTCCGAGGGGGGGGGGGGGGGGGAGGCACTTGAAATCTTCCGGGGGGGGGGGGGGGGGCGGTAAACTTTCTTCGGGTGGCGGACACTGTTAAAAGTATATATTTTCTATATAAATTATATAAATTTCATTTCATTCGAGGGGTGATGTCTGGAAGAAACTCTGATATATATATATATATATATATATATATATATATATATATATATAATCATTCATTAGTTGTAAGGAGGTAGAGAAGTGCAGGAATTGTTCTGAAGATTTTGTCCGTGAATGCGAAGCAAATGGACATTTTATAAAACACGTCACTAAGAAGTAGAAAAACTAAAACAAAGCCATTCATAGTCTTAACGTGTTCTTTCCGTCGATACTTTTATTTTATTTCTCGGTTAAATAAAAATATAAGATTCTAGATGCATTGAGTGACCCTGGTGTCATACAGTTTTTTTTATTAAATATTCAAAACAAATGGGATCAATCTCATTGTTCTGTCTTAAAGTAAAAACTTTAAACTGAAATTCGACTAAAGCTTTTAATACATAATTTACATCAAGACCGCTTTCACGAACTAAACCATTGAGTCGCTGGTTCGGCTCAGACTAACAGCAAGACAGCCACGTATTTGATAAAGTTAGAGTAAAAAATTGCTATGAAACTGAATATTTTTTTCAACCCACGATTCAATAGCTTCAATGTTCTAAATATTTCGATTTTACATTACAAACGTGTTTGTTCTAAATTGAGCAAATTTGATGGTGTACGGTGTACGGTGTACGGTGTACGGTGTACGGTGTACGGTGTACGGTGTACGGTGTACGGTGTACGGTGTACGGTGTACGGTGTACGGTGTACGGTGTACGGTGTACGGTGTACGGTGTACGGTGTACGGTGTACGGTGTACGGTGTACGGTGTACGGTGTACGGTGTACGGTGTACGGTGTACGGTGTACGGTGTACGGTGTACGGTGTACGGTGTACGGTGTACGGTGTACGGTGTACGGTGTACGGTGTACGGTGTACGGTGTACGGTGTACGGTGTAGGGTGTACGGTGTACGGTTTACGGTGTACGGTGTACGGTGTACGGTGTACGGTGTACGGTGTACGGTGTAGGGTGTACGGTGTACGGTGTACGGTGTACGGTGTACGGTGTACGGTGTACGGTGTACGGTGTACGGTGTACGGTGTACGGTGTACGGTGTACGGTGTACGGTGTACGGTGTACGGTGTACGGTGGATGGTGGATGGTGGATGGTGTATGGTGTATGTTGTATGGTGGATGGTGAATGGTGGATGGAGGATCTGAGAGGTTTGTACAACACTGAACACATTGTTCTAGTAAACAGCTGAAGTTTTATTTTAAATTGCTATGATACTTGCTTGAGATCAAATAGAATGTGGATGGAACATATTTTTTTAAAAACAGCGTCGACAACCAATACACACAGTCTTTCTTTGACAAACGTATTTCTCATAAACAAATAATGTAAACACTGCTATAAATGCAAGCTTGGATTAAATCACCCCCACCCCATTTTTACTATACTCGTCCCACCACCTCTTTGTTTATACACTACACCACCCCTACGATTTTATTACTTTCGCTTACCCCCAATCCTGTTCATTACTCCCCCCCCCTCCCGTCTCACATTCTGTCATTGAATCCCGGTTAATAAGATTGCAATATTATAAACACATTTTTCAAAATCGATCGTTTGTTATCTTACCTTTTGTTATTTAAAATGTAAAGTCATTGATTGGACTTACCGGCTAAAGACGATAAAAAATTCCTTATAAATAAATAACACGGTATTATAAGAAAGAATAATTAAATGACACTGAATTATTTATATAATAACGTGAGAGAACAATAACGCTTGCTAAAAAACTGAAAATCTACGAAACAAAAATTGAATAATTTTTAAAATGTTTTTTTTTAAAATCTTCATTTAGTAGTTATTAACAAACTGTAAAGCTGTGCCTGAAAGATTAGCTTTGGAAAAAAAATAGGCTTGTTCTCATAAACTGTTTTCAGTTTCTTACTTGTTTTTATAAGTCGATGAGAAAACATCTCATAAGTAACACTATATGATAATTTCTTAACACATACACTAACCAATGTCCCACACAAAACAAGATAAAATATTCAAGACGCACGGGATAGTTGCATTGTTCTGTACCCGAGCAAAAGCTTTAAACTGAAATGTATATTGAGCTTGTAATACATAATTCAAATCAAGACCGCTTTTACAAACTAAACCATTCAATCGCTGCTCGCATTGACTTACTGATCAGCCTTGTCTGATTCTGCTGGCGAGAATAAGACAGTCTAGATATCAAAGTGTAAGTTGTGCTGTGTTGCCGACAAAGTGTAGTGTAAAATGATGTCCATATTCTCACTATTTCTTCTTTACATCACAAACATGTGTTTGGTGTCAGGGAGTATTATTAACGGAGCGCTTTACAAACCGGTTTTTATGAGTTCTCTATTCTCAAGTACAGCCTACTTACCTTATTTAGCTAACGATGGATTCGATGATACGAATATTCTAAACGGACACTGCACTCATTCAAATTTGGATAACCCTGGATGGTGGATGGTGGATCTGAGAGGTCAATACACAATTGAGCAGATTGTTCTTGTTAACAGGTGAGTTTATTTTGAATTGTATTTACAGTTTTTATGTTATTTATACGATGAATAGTATACAGTTGTATCGATTAAGATTAAGTATGCACCAAATTGAAGGAAAGTATTGAACATTGTTTTTTTTTTCTTGAAAAATGTGTGGACTAATGAAACAATGCATTAAAGGGGTTTAATTCAGACCCTTCCCGGCGCCCGGGGACAAACTTTCGATTTGCACCCGACCCCCCCTCTAAAACTTCCGATTTGCACCTCCCCCTTTATGATTTAATTGGGTATAATATATGCACTTTTACATACAATAATTATTGTCAGTTTCTTCAATGTCTACAATGTTTGATACAACACAATACAACACGTAATAACAACAACAGCAACAGCAATAAACTATAATTTATTAAGATTAATAATATTAAACTACGAATGTCTAAGATACATCGATACAAGACTCAAGCATACATGTCAAACCCACGTCCTCTCGCTGTAAATTATTGAGCTAGTGATTAAATCATCATCATGTTAGAGTATTGATGTCAGTTTGTATGTATACACAATAAAACACACAGCGACACGAAAAGAAAAATAATCTTTTCAAATTGTAATACTCTACAGAGGTGATGATCCTAATTCAGCGAACAGAACAAAAAACTATCAATTCGACGTCTTCAAAACTGACCCAAGACTATCACGTGACTTCCCAATGGCATCCGGCCAAGTGTGTTACACGAGAATAGAAGCAGTGGGGCCTGGCGAGACGTTGGTAAAGAACTGCACCGCTCCACTTGTGGGGAGATTTGTCAGATTTATAAGGTGCCATCTTCCAGAAATTTAGTCCTATCCGACTCTAACCTTTATAGTTCAAATGTTTTAGATTTGAAAATTAAATTAGAAATGAGTTTGGTATCAATTCTTTTGTAAATTTAAAGAAATATTAAACTTATTATTTTCTTTATTCTAGAGAACCAAGTCTGCCTTTAAATTTTTTATACGAGATTACGTTTCTCGACCAAATTTGACATCTGCATGAATATATATATATATATATATATATATATATATATATATATATATATATATATATATATATATATACATACATATATATATATAATCTTACTTAATATGATTTTCAGATACACTCAAGACTACCTGAATATTTGTGAGATCAAAGTCCTGGCTAGCGTTTCGATCTTTAAAGAAAACAAATATTCTGTGAGGAAGAATTATTCTGCGTCAACACCGCCATTTCTATCAACCTACACCAAAACCGCTTTGGCCTGTACACATTTGTGTCTACAGCATCGTGACAGCGATACGTGCACCGCCGTCAACTGGGTTCGAACCACGAAACTCTGTCAAATGATGAAGGTCGACCCACGATCTGCTGTGTCTCTCTCGACAAACTCCAGTACTGACTTTTATATTGAGGCTTAATAAGTTATTTCAACCTATGTTGCTACAAAGTTTTTGATGACAGATACATTTGAAATATAAAAATACAACAAACAAAAAGTGTGGTATTATAGACGACTAATAAAAAAATAATTAAACAAGCAATTAGTTAATCTCAATAAGTTAATGTGGTATTTAGAATACAAATATTCCCTAAGTATGTCTAGACTGTGGCGCACCTTACACACAGGCGTGTTAAAGTTTACCCCGAGGGAATCAACAGTGAGTTACAAATCATAAATTCTGTCCATATATTTTTCATGATGTATTTTATCCATGAGATAATTTGTGCGTGTCATTTTCCCACGTTTTCTTTAACTTGCTTTCGCGTCTGTTTTTCCAATCAAATCTTGCGATCGAAATTTTGGGCACTTCCCAATTAGCTAGCGCGCTGAAATTTTCAGGGAAACTTTGTTTCCAATGACAATACAATATTCAATTATTACTATTACTAAATTGATCCATGGAAAAATTTTATTGATCATTTTAGACCCCTATATATTTGTACAAAAAGGGACATAACCTAGTAATTGTAATTTGATGAAAACAAGGTTCGGTACTTTCCCTCTTGTGACTTACTGAAGGAGCGAGGATGCGATTGGCTGAGTAGTGCTCACGCGGTGTTTGTGTACAAACCTATGCAAATCTGACTGATCAGGAAGTAGAATGTTGATGGCTACACAAAAGAAACGTCGATTGGAAAAGGCACGTGTTTTTTACGAGTTGTCTTCGTTTGCCCAAAAAAAAAAAAGTGAATGCGAGAAGATAAAATCGATAGCAAGATTTGAATGCAAACAAACAGACAAAGACTAAAAAGTAGAAAATAATTATCATTAAAAAAGTTTTTAAAAACCCACGTTTTCTGATTGAACTAAAAAGTAGAAAATAAATGCTATACATCACAATAATGCAAACGATCACTCTACTATAAGCGATGAAAAACGTGGGGCGCCGTGATTTTCTTACAGTTTCTTATACTGTTGACTCTCTACAAGCTCCCTAATAAAAGTCAATAGTATTATCTAATCAATAGTAATATAACTTTTACATCTTATATTAACAATGACCGATAAAAAACTTTTACTTCGGCGCCCCACGTTTTTCATCGCTTATAGTAGAGTGATCGCTTGCATTATTGTGATGTATAGCATTTATTTTCCACTTTTTAGTTCAATCAGAAAACGTGGGTTTTTAAAAACTTTTTTAATGATAATTATTTTATCCATGGCATCATTTATCCGTGAGATCATTTGTCCGTGAGATCATTTGTCCGTGAGATCATTTGTCCGTCGCATTATTTATCCGTATGTTGTTTTGTCCTAATGTGAGCGAGTGAATGATTTCTTTCGGTATTTTAATGTTACGGTCATTTACGGTCATTTGCGGTCATTTGTATGTAGAGGACAGCAGCGAATCTTTTTTTTGGACGGAAGTTTTGTATGTGCTTCTGGTCAACAAGTATCATTTAAGTAGATTGACCACTAAAGAGATTCTTTTGTTGTTACCTGGATGTGAATGACGAATCTAGTTTGTGGGCCATTTGTGTAGTTATTTCTCTGTTTGTTTACTCTGTGATTGTTCACATTGTGTATTGCGATGATATTTGGAATGTAATTACCGAAGTTTAAGGTTGAGATCCGGTCAACGTAACTACGACTCTGGGGTATACTGTAACCAGTGGGGTAGCCAGATAGGAGGTGGTGGGGAGGGGGAGGTGTGTTCACACTACGATAATTATAATATACACAACAGTGCTGGTGGTAAAGTCATTGGCCTAATCGTAGTAAAGATGGCGTTTAAGGAACGTTGTTGTTTGGTGTCATATAACTTGCTTTTAAATACTTGTGTTGGTGAGATTATTCTAGCTATTACAAGAGAAAACAATAGTGCGGTCAAAGGGAAATAATCAACTAAATAGTTTCATACTATTTTTTGTATGGGTGCTGTAACTTGTATTACTACCTTAGGTTTAATCAAATTCTAAAGTAAATTTAACTTTTAATTCAATTTAAATTACTGTATTTAAAGAAGGACACGACTTAATAACTAAAAATAAAACCTTGGGTTTATTTCTATTAAAGGTATACAAAACATAATATAGCGACCCACGTTTTTATTTTTTAGTTATTTAAATAGTAGTTTATTATTATATATTTAAAATATTTAAAGAAAATGATTTATTTTCACCTTTCTATAAAAACAAAACTTAATAGTTTGTTATTTAAACGTTTTGATGCATTTTTAAGCATCATAATTTATTACAAACATGAATTTATATTAACATGAAAATAATAATAAATATAAGACATCATAATGTGTGTTTGCGTTATTTAACCATTATTTTCTTTGCTTATGTTTTCTTTCATAAACTGTGTATAATACAAATATTGGAATCCGAGTAGTATCAACTGACATCCAGTATTTAAAATGAAACTTCTGTAATTAGAGATTGAAATTTCTTCATTTAAGTTGAAATCCCTTTAGATTGAAATATAATTTGTGGCTGTAATTCAGTGTATTAGAAACGTTACATAGTTTATTTAGCTAATAAGCAAGGAGTTAGGCATTTAACGGACATGTTTACTAAAGCAATCTGCCCCCTTTGTAGTGGCCTCTCAGATCCACCATCAACCATCCACAATTCAGGGTAATCTTCCTCAGTATGAGCGCAGAGTCTATTAAATACATTTACATTGTCGATTCCATCGTTCGATTTATCAGCTGTTCACGTATGATCTGGTAATAACCGGCTCATACAAGCTGGTTTGTAAAGACTCCCAGAAACAATGCTCAGGAAACAATGCTCAGGTATTTAATGTAAAGTAGAAATATTGAGAGCATTTACGCCATTTTAGTATTGAGATATCATTGGCATTCTTCACTTACAGATTCGAATTGCTATTTGTCTTTTTAACCAACTAACATGCTAGCCAGCTGATCTTATCCCTATGTTCTTGAATTCTTCATGATAATTAATACAGTATCGCTTACTTTAATCAAAAGTTTGCACTTTGACATATAATGTTGATTATGGAGATATTCACTCAATAATTTAACATGTTCTAGTTTTATGTACGTTGACGCATTCAACTAATACAAATCCCCCATGCTTCTACGTCAGTCCCAATTGATGGAGAATAATGATAATGAACTTGAAAGTGTTCAATGAACACGCTTTTCTATTTACAATGACGTCGAATATCTGCTGGCTTTTTTCAGCTCTAGTAAAATAACTTTGTAACAACGCAGGATAATGTACGCTATTCAGTATTTTTTGACAAATGAAGTAGATTTCACCAGTTACAACAAACTCGGCATAAAAGTAGATATTGTGGCCAGTTCTATTCTTAACCCCATGTCATTGCTGTAATATGAATCAGGTTTTATCAGAGCTGGTTGGACTCGAACCATGGTTCTTAATGCGAGACCCTCACCTTAGCAGTCAGGTGGCCTACTGTCCAACCATGCCGCCCCGTTCCCATGAGCCATGTGAGCATAACATACGTCAAAATACAATATTGATGGAGACTATAGAACAAGTTTTCTTTGATTTTTCTAAGTACTGGTTGCAAATACACACCTCCACATTCGCCCCACACACCAAACCACACCTCCACATTATCATCACAGAGCAATTATACACCTTCAGTTTGGCTTAAATTAACTAACATTCACCGCCACATTACCTACAGCCCCCATTCATCCTGCAGTGTGAAGCGGCAAACTTTCGAAACGCCACAACAAGACACCTAACACTCACCCCCCCCCCCCCCCCAACCTATTTTCTCGCCCTAGTTTATTGACACGCACGCAATAATACAGTAATGAACTACAATATTTAAAGTACACTCTTGAAACAAATGGTTTTCCTTTCATTTGTAAATCTTTACAGACTAGCGTCACAGGGCGGGAGCGAGGGGGAGTGGGGGGGGGGGGGGGGGTTACTGTTCACACTGGGTGACACTATTTAGGGGTTACACCATTTAGGGGTTACACCATTTAGGGGTTACATCATGTAGGGGTCAAACCATTTAGGGGTTAGAACATTTAGGGGTTACACCATTTAGGGCTGACACTATTTAGGGGTGACACTATTTAGGGGTGACACTATTTAGGGGTGACACTATATAGAGATCACACCATATAGAAGTCACACCATTTAGGGGTCACAACTTATAGGGGTCACAACTTATAGGGGTCACAACTTATAGGGGTCACAACATATAGGGGTCACAACATATAGGGGTCACAACATATAGGGGTCACAACATTTAGGGGTCAAAACTTATAGGGGTCAAAACTTATAGGAGTCACCACTTATAGGGGTCACACCATTTAGTGGTCACACCAAATCAAACAATTGTAAAACCCGCGGGACAATCTATTCAAAGAACTATATGTTCCTAATCAAATTCTTATGTTACGGCTACAATAATTCCATGTGCTCTTAATTATACAACTGTAATCAAACCAAACCTCCAGCGTGTGGCTATGTCGTAGTGAAGGTTTTCTGTAGATGTTTTGTTCGATCGAATTAGTACTTGATACCATCTGACAGACAATCTCTAGAATCAGAGAATGTTTCAATAGCATAAAAATATTAAATATTCAACACAATATTGAACTTAAAGTTGTGTTCCATTGAGATTAGGAACCTTGAGACCACGCTTCCATACACAAAATAAAATTACTCTCTTTATAGCGAGATCCTCAAACTTGATAAAACCATTCAATTCTAGGCATTAGACCGACCTATTAAAATAACAAACTACATATTAGAGGTGCTTTACTTTAGAAAACATTGATCATTTCTACACTTGTTGCTCAGTGTTAAAGACAAAATATTGAGTATGGCGACCATGTTATCACTATTTCTTCTTCACATCACAAACATGTGTTTGGTGTCTGGGAGTCTCTTTAACGCAGCGCTTTACAAACCAGCTTTCATGAGCTCAGTATTTCCTTCTAAGAGTTGGACGGCTGATAAAGCGAACGATGGCAATGCCGATGTTCATGTATTTGATGGATACTGCGCTCATTCTGATTCGGATAACCCTGGATGGTGGATGGTCGACCTAAGAGGGATCTACATCATAGAGCAGATTGTCTTGGTAAATAGGTCAGTTTAATTATTTTAATTTCACCGATTAATTTTAAAATCGGCGATCTAATGAGCATGGGTACTAAAATGCATTTAGATTACTTTAAAAAAAAATATAGCTGGAGTGATCTCTAAACTTCCTTGAATATTCTCATATAACTCCACGGGGGAAGGCAATTCAGTATTTATAAATTATTTTAAAAATAGAATAGAATATCGAAAAAAGAATTGTGCACAGCAAACAATGTGTGTATAATAGTGCAGAACATTAGTACTTCATAACGGTAGTCAAGTGATCATGTTCACAGACTGACAAACAGACACACACACACACACACACACACACACACACACACACACACACACACACACACACACACACACACACACACACACACACTGATATACGGACAAATTTCAAACCTAAGTTTTTACGAGTCATGGATGTGTATAACGTCGAGATTTGTAAAAATCTCGGTTTCGATTTTTTGCTTGGTTAATATACTTCCTCTACACTTCGTATACGAGAAAGTAAAAATATGTAAAGTAAAAAATACATTGTACATGTACCTGTAGACGTTTCATTCAAATCTTTTAATTATTAACTGCTCTCTATTTTACAGGGGGGACGGCAGTGCTGGGGCGGACAGAACAAAAAACTTCCAGTTTGACGTGTTTGAAACTGACCCTAGGTCATCTCCTGACTTCCCAATGAAATCAGGCCAGGTGTGTTACAAGAGGGTTGATCCCGTGGGGAACGGAGAGAAGTTCACACAAAACTGCACAAACCCAGTCGTGGGAAGATTCGTTCGATTCATTAGGTTTGTTTCTGAAAGTTTTCAAAGAAGAAATATACAGAAAATGTACCCGTTTTTTTAAACAAAATAACCAAAATCTGCTACCTCTATCTCTTAATCAATCTTTCTTATCGTACTTATTAGAGTGTCTATATCCAACAAACACAATTATATTTTCCACCCACAAAAATATGATTTTTAAGGATAAAACCTTAAAATTGTTTTAGATTAAATAAAAATTAAAAAAGAAAATTCTTACTTTATTACTTTTAAATATAAAATCTATGGTACAACTTTATTATTCCAGAAATGTTTTTGTTTTCTTTATTTACGTTTCCTGTTTATTTTTTCAGATACACGTACGATCAAATCAATATCTGTGAGATACAAGTCATGGTCAGCTATGCACGCTACTTAGAAAACAATTTTCTGGTGACAAAAAATTCTTGGCTGAATTCCAATTCATTTCTAACGACCTACGCCGATGAGCCCTCGACCTGCACGCTACTGTGCTCACAGAGACGAGACAGCGATACGTGCACCGCCTTCAACTGGGTTCGAACCTCGAATCTTTGCCAGTTGTTTAAGGTCAACCCAAGAAACATGATTACGTTATCAAATGACCCAAATACTGACTTTTACGTAGAGGGTTAAAACAAAATGTTTTAGGGCTGTTAATGTTTTTGTTTAATACACATAACGGCTTATTTGAGTCTTCTTTAACACTTCTAATAAGACTCTTGGTCATATGATCAATTCATTGTTTTATATTTTCAATCCATATCAATATGAGAACTACACATGTTTTTCTAACTTGAATTGATTTTAACCGACAACGTTCTTCTATATGTTGCATGTATTACTATCTTTTTAAGTCATTGTTTGATTGGTCATTAAAAAAGATTTACATATGTCTGCTGTACACGAAGGTTATTTGTTTTTTTTATTAACAAAATCAGCTCGAAATTTCTACTTCTCATTAAAAAAAGAATTTAACAAGTATGTTTATAGCACTCTTTTAAATATACTTTATTATTCTCTTTTATTATAGGCCCTATGCATTAATAAAAATTAAACGATTATTTGCGAGCTTTTTCGTTATGCATAATTTTAGTATAATATATTTTTACTGTACATTTCCTTAACATCCAAATTAAAGAGTGTCAAGCAGTAACGTACAACCTGTAACCAAGGTGAACAATCCAACGTCCACAGAGCTGTCGAAGTAAATAAATAATTTTATTTTTGTATTTATTAGAAATCATTAACAAAAAACAAATATGAATTGTTTCTAAAATTGATATAAAACAAGGTAGGATCTAATATTAATATATAAAATTTGGTATACGGATTTTGGTTATTAGCATAATTACAATAAAACCGCCCTATACCCCCTTCCTCTATACCCCGTATTGGAGTAAGTAATAAGCTTCTAAAATTTACGACGGTTTATGTAATGGTTTTTAAAACATTCTACTTGTGCCATACAAGAAATTTGGACAGTGAAACCGATTTTACAACAAAAGAGAAAAGAACACAATTTCGGCTCAAACTTGCATATTTTACATACTTTTCACGTCAATCGTATTGCGATATTACTGTTTTGTAGACAAATTTCAAAATGTTCTTTGTGTGCCAAACTTAATGACGGGCATCCAAACCCAGCTTCATAGAACGTTTTGTATGTAGATAACAAAGACATGGCTGAGGCAAGACTCTCCGACACCATTGATCAGAGTTAAGCACACGTCTCTGCTGAATAATTTAGTCAGCGACAAGTTAACAAAAAGGGTTTGCTGTACAAAACAATGGGTGTGTTTTTGCCAAGGACTCATGGACCGAAAGCATCCGGCATTTATGTTTAACTATTCATTCAGCTACCTTAGAAACTATTATTTATAACTATCAGTAAAAACGACAAACATCCAGTAGAAGGTGCATATTTAAAGCTCTATTTTTCATTACTGATATATATGTATATATATATATATATATATATATATATATATATATATATATATATATATATATATATATATATATATATATATATATATAAATATATTCATATATATATATATATATATATATATATATATATATATATATATATATATATATATATATATATATATATATATATATATATATATATATATATATATATAAATATATTCATATATATATATATATATATATATATATATATATATATATATATATATATATATATATATATATATATATATATATATATATATATATATATATATATATATATATATATATATATATATCTAAACACACACACACACACGCACACACACACACACACATATATATATATATATATATATATATATATATATATATATATATATATATATATATATATATATATATATATATATATATATATATATATATAATGTATATATGTTAATTTTGTTAAGTTTTCTTCCTCTGTGACGTTGACGAAAATGTGGAAGAAAATGACCGCAAGCGATCAGATGTCACAACCACAAGAAAAATAAACAGAGAACATTCATTACGTGCAGAACATCATTCCATGACGAAATTAAACCTATTACTATTTACATGATCGAACAAGGTGTATTGTCAGAAAAATATTAATATCTCTTCTACTCCATCGTAATCTACGCCACCGCAACCTTCCCCACCATACAGCTTCACATCCGTTGTTGCAAGTTCTTAAACGTTCAATGTTGTAACTTCAGTTTCGTTTTGCAAAAAAGGTTATAGTTTGCAGGATTTTGTCATAGCTGGTGTTGTCAAACACCATCCTCTCAGCAAAAGTGTAAAGATGTATTCGTTGCTCTACTTAAGTGAATATCTAGGAAATATCCACATTTTAAGCTACCCATATGATGTATGTACAAAGTTTCTGCAAACCCACCCTCCTTCCCATTCTATATTTACCAATGTATTCTATTGTAGCATACGAAACTCGTTCCTGGTATTATTTATCGCTTTTATATATTGTCGCCCCGTAAACAATGTATGGTTTACAGTGAAAAGGACATTCACGTTTATTAGTATAAAGAAATAACTTATCATCTGTACCTTGATATTTACAATACCAACGGTAACATAAGGAACTTATACGGTAACGCATTGCTCTTAAAATGAAATTGATTAGAAAATATTTCTTTTTTAGGTTATATACTAATGTTGAAATATATTACACTTGGGTATGCAATCTTATTTAAACATTTTCGATGAGTGATTCTCTAGATTGTAAAAATGAATAGGGAAAAACAATGATGATTGAAACCAGCTGTCTAAAACAAAATAGAGCTGGAGTTCAAAGCTTCGCGCGCTCTTGTCCGTATAGAAGCTTACTTATGCACACAATAAACCTTTTTGTTTCTTTTTACTTTGTGGACATTTATACTTATGTTTTGTATCACTATATTAACTAGAATGTTTATATATTTTACCATACAGTTAATGGTAGTTGTACATTCCTATCAGATATTATTGCTGTGAATATCTAAGTTGATACTTCAAAATAAAAGTTCAATGAGCTGAGATGTATTGTGTAATTAATCAATCTATTTGTGCCTTTTATGCTACTGCACGTTCGATACAAAGCATGATATATTTTTTGAGATTGCATTAAATTAATTCAATATAATCTAGTATCTTTAGAAATACTGTGCAATAATTCAGGACTGTGAGGGGTGGGGGGCATCGTAGATGAAGTTGATTAACATCTTTATAAAATTTACTTCCTTTGTTTGATTAATATTTCACCGACATTGTAGAAACCAGGTGCGTATGTTCTAATGTAAGCTCATTATAAACTCATCGCAGTTAACAAGCGGTTCAGTAAAATGTCATACATGTTCTCATTATTTCTTCTTTACAACACAAACATGTGTTTGGTGTCAGGGAGTCTCTTTAACGCAGCGCTTTACAAACCAGCTTTCATGAGCTCGACAGACCGAACATATTACTACCCCGCTAACCTAGCTAATGATGGATTTGAAGATTCTAGACTTACAAATGGCCACTGTGCTCATTCTGGTATGGAAAACCCTGGATGGTGGATGGTGGATTTGAGGGGTCTGTATAAGATAGAACAGATTGTTCTAGTAAACAGGTGAGTTTTGTTTGTAGTTTAAAACATGTAATAAATGATTTTTAACAAAATAAAAGGTATTTATGGAGGCTCTACTTCCGTTTTAAAATATAAGTATAATATTATATAAATTACTTATGCTAAATATTTTAGAAACGTGTTGTAGATTAGTTTGTGCTGATTTTTGTGAATCTAGTTTCAATTTTAAGGCCTTTTTGACAAACGTTAGATCAAATATTTTACAACAAATTTTTTGGTAAAAACGACAATTGTGTTTTACAATACGATATTTCATACCGTGCCATGTACTTCACCACAGGGGTGACGAGCCAGTAGCATCCATCAGAGTTAAAAACTTCATGTTTGATGTCTTTGAAACTGACCCAAGACAATCACGTGACTTCCCAAAGGAATCAGGTCAAGTGTGTTACACCAGAATTGAGCCTGTAGGTTTGGGAGAGACACTTGTGAAGAATTGTACAACACCAGTCTGGGGAAGATTCGTCCGATTCATCAGGTGGTTATAAAAATTGACATTTATTTTAATTATTGTCTTGTAAAAGAATAATCACACATTTTATTGATTACTTAGACCAGGGCTTCCCAATTTATAGGTTGCGACACTTTTCAGGGGTCACCAATTTTGGAGTAAAAAAAAACAACAAATTAATTCTTTAATCTTTCTAAGGGGTCGCGGGTCACGTCGAAAATATCAAAAGTGGTCACCCCTAAGTCAAATTTATAAGGAGCCTGTGAATTAGATACATCCATTGTAACAGAAAATAATATGTTGTGTATAAGTATATATATATATATATATATATATATATATATATATATATATATATATATATATATATATATATATATATATATGTGTGTGTGTGTGTGTGTGTGTGCAGCCTATATTCATAAGTTTATTATAATTAAAATATAACTTATGCATTACAGATACACGCTCGATATCGTAAACTTTTGTGAGATAAAAGTCATGGTTAGCGGTGAGATGTACATGGTGGATAGCTTTAAAATCCAGATCAACAGTCGTCTGCAAGCTGACCCTGTTCTTACAGCTTTCACCGCGAACCCTTACCTCTGCACACAGTTATGTCTACAGCGTCGTGACAGCGATACGTGCACCGCCGTCAACTGGATTCGAACCACGACAGAGTGCCAGTTGCTGAAGGTCGACCCGCGGAACCTTGTTTCACCCACACTCGACTCTAGGAGTGTGTTTTATTTAGAGGTCTAGTGCGATAAAAAAGGTATGACTTGATTTCTGCAATTCAGTAAAGTCCATTTTGACTTCTTAATTTAAAACAGCTAGGACTTGATTGTTGCTGTTATTTGGGCGCAATGTATACATAACAATAATAAACTTTAGCTTCATTTAAAAACTATCTTCTAAACATGTTACATCCAAAGTACAGATGGTATGGAAACGCTATCATGTATTACGCACTTATTATAAAATATAATTCATTATTTTTAATGTCGAAATTCCGTCTTAAGTCAATGTTCTAATTTCACCAAAATAAAATAAATGTGGGAAAATGATCAATTCACTTATTTCAAGAAATGATTATTATTTATCAAAAGTTTAACCGTCCCAGGTGCAGTGGCGTAGGTAGGATTTTTGGGCCCCTATGCAAAAAGTGTTAGTGGGCCCCTCAGAGGCGTAGCGACCCTTCCCGGCGACCGGGGACAAACTTTCGATTTGCACCCCCCTTAAACTTTCGATTTGCACCCCCCCCCCCCTCAGACTTTCGATTTGCACCACCCCCTTCAGGCTTTCGATTTGCACCCCCACCCCCCCCCCCCCCCCGCAAACTTTCGAAAAAGGGCCCCTATTTGCCTTGGGCCCCTATGCCTTGCTTACGCTATCTTTACGGTAGCTACGCCACTGCCAAGGTGATTAAAATACATTCTTAAAATATCTAAAAATAAATCTTTTAAATTGTCTTTTAAAACAAACTGAGAAGGTTTACATGTAAAAAAAATATTTTTAAAAATCACAACTCTTTAAATAAAGAGTTAGATCTAAATATTTTTTCGCCTCTTAACGAACGAAAATCCTTAGCTCGAAAAAATCGTTAGATATTGCATTCAAACCATTGTTTGTAGCAGGTCAAGTGAGTTTAACCAATAATTCTAAGGCTGAATTTAAGAGTAACAATGGCAGCTTTGGTTCAATTACTCCATGTCGTATTTTACCGCTATAATTGTTAATTAACTTTTCATCATTAAATGCTCATTTTAGTTTTAAATTTGTCATTAAAATCAGATTTCTCAACATAATTCTACAAAATACGGATCCAGCTGTTTTTTTTCCTTCTTATATTTTACAATTGTCAGCCTAGAAATTCTTCTTACCTTGTTTGTTTAAATTATTAAAAAAAGCTTTAAAAACCCGCGTATTGTTGTTTATTTGATGATAAACACAAATTTGATTTTTTTAGCATTAGTTACATATTTAAATAAAGAATATGACCATTTTTTTAAAGTTCGGATTTGTCTTTGATATTTTTGAGTGGGAGTTTTTCATTAAGATATAGCCTATTTAATAGATAGCCTCTCTACCAATTCAAGTAAATCATATTTAATTTCCGTCACCTGACGCTATTTATTCAGATAAAATTCGGGCTTTACTAAAATGAATCACTTCATTTAACGATTTGTAAGAATAAGCTAAATAATGATAATCGTGTTGGTTTTACACTCCAATTGGGATGGCGTTTGCTGTTATTTATACAACACAAAAAAAAACCAAAGCAAAACAAAATATTTTCCCCCTATTGTGTATTATTTTCACTTTGGATGGTTGTAGTATTGTGTAGTCTATGTCTTGAAGTGCGAAAGGAAGGGGGGGGGTTTATCAGGTTTAAGTCAACGACATTTTCACCCAAAATATAAATATAAGAATTATCTAAACAATCACATAGGAGACATAAAATACGCTTAAATGATTGATGTCTATAACATGGAATAAATCTTTATGTCCAGTATCATAGAGAGATTTTAAACAATTTGAAAACTTTAAGTTATGAAGAGAAACAATATCTTTAATGATAAATATAGTATTCATCTTTATATCGATAATCCAATAAAGAGATCCGATGTAAAGAAAGTATGGTGATCGAATGTGAATAATAGATTAGCCAATACAGATGTAAGCCTACCCAGTAACAGAATGTAACAATTATAAACAATCATGTAAAAATGTAAAACAAATTGAAAAGCCCTTGGTTAAAGTACATGACGGTACCAATATTTATTATTGGTGAAAATTTTATAAAATAAAATTGAATTTAAATTATGGGGCTTCAAGTAATCCAATGTAATCTGGTCACCCATTCAATAACTACTTGATCTAATTAATTATGCCCTCGCTCAGCACTGGAGAATTTCAGTTGAGTAAAATGCCGTTTATGCTCTCACTATTTCTTCTTCACGTCACAAACATATTTTTGGTGTCCGGGAGTCTCTTTAACGCAGCGCTTTACAAACCAGCTTTCATGAGCTCAACTGATAGTGAATATTACTACCCAGCTTATTTAGCTAATGATGGGTTTGATGACACAACCCTTTCAAATGGCCACTGTGCTCATTCGGGACGCGAAAACCCTGGATGGTGGATGGTGGATCTGAGAGGCTTGTACAGGATAGAGCAGATTATCTTGGTAAACAGGTGAGATGTGTTTGTAGTTAAAATCCAAAGATAATTAATTAATTTATTTTCGTAAATTAGATTTTTAAGCTCTATCTTCTCTGTGAATGAAGGCGTTGTTGATTAATGAAATTGTGTGCGGCAACCAAACAATTATAACAAAGTTGTTTTACTACCTATGTATATTTTTACTTTAATCTGTCACTCACAAGATACGTAAATGAAGTATTGGAAACTGACTTCGGTTAATTTAAACAGCTAAAGAGTTTACGAGGATCAGTAATGATACCTTTTGGGATCTAAATAACCATTAAACAGGTGAATTAGAGTTCTTATCTCGATAGGGTGAGGGAGGAACTCATCAGAGACTTAATTCCGGACTGAAATCCGAACTCGAGACTTTCGGGTTAACTGTCGAGGCTCTAACACTGAACGACAGCGTCCGATGTACAAGCACCATAAAGTGAATTATAAGAACCCTTCTACTGGCAGTAAGAAGCTTGAGAGTACGGGAAAACAACACTGTCTACAAAGTTTGATAATATACAAAGTAAGATAAGCCCATGCACATTCATTTACCGACAACATTTTTATTACCGAACATAGTTTTGAATTCTTTAAGCTGCTTTTAAAATTGATATTGTTAAATACATTTAAAATTGGACAGCAAAAGCCACACGCACAAAATTATAACACCACGTCAGGACAACATTTCGAGAAAGACCAACACGCAATTACTACTTTGCGAAAATCATAATTATATTCTTTCAAAATCTTTCAAAAAACGTCCTATTTCTATTATGTAGATTTAGGATTTATGTTATTCAGTAGAAAAACTTCCATCGTCGTTATTTATAAGTAAGATAAATGACACCAGTATTTCTTCCAGATTATTTCTCGGGGTGGGGGGGGGGGGGGTGGCGGGGGGCACTTGAAATTTTTTGGGGGGGGGGGGGGGGGGGAGGGCGGACTAAAATTTCCAGGGAGTCGGGAGGACACTGTATCTATTTCGGTGGGGGGGGGGGGGGGGGAGGACGGTGTATAGATGCATGGAAGAAACACGTTTAATTTGAAACTAATTTTTCAAAACAACAATTGGAGTAGTACATGCCATTAAGGTGCTGGTAAAGACTTAACGACACATTCTTCCACAGGGGAGATAGTTTGTTCGCATCAGCAAGGACAAGAAATTTTCTTTTCGATATTTTCCAAACTGACCCTCGGTTGGCTCCTGGTTTCCCCATGGTCTCTGGTCAAGTCTGCTACTCGAGGGTCACGCCTCTGGGACAGGGGGAGACGTTCATAGAGAATTGTAGTACACCCATTGTGGGACGATTCGTCAGACTTATCAGGTATTTTAAATGTAACACAATTTTATCAATGTTTAGATCTATATTGAATGTTTGAAACATGCAAATATACATGCGGAGCTGAGTTTCTCTATGTACGAGTATATATATATATATATATATATATATATATATATATATATATATATATATATATATATATATATATATAAATATGTGTGTGTGTGTGTGTGTATATATATATGTATATATATATATATATATATATATATATATATATTGTGACCTACTTAGGTCTTGTATTTTTTTGTTTGACTTTTATTACTCAACCATGAGTGACATGTGGTGCAACCACCGGTATTTTTCCATAGTTTCAAGAAAGACATATACCCAGTACTTTTCCATCACGAGAGGTGGTGCAATACTTTTATAATTTCGATTGGTTGATTCGGACATCGGAGGTGTCCCAACCAATAGTCTCATGTTTTGAAGGTGACCTCCCATGTTGCCTCAGGTGTCAAAAGGTCTGCGCACACGTTTCTGCAGGCAGCCGACCGCAGCAGTTCATAGCAGCTGTCAGACCAGACATCTTTGAGAGAGAAAGCCTTGAGTGTCGCCATTTTGTAGTCTATAGTTTTTAAGCAGCTTTTTCCCTAATTACTTGTGGTTTTAAGTAATATTTTGTGATTTAAGTAGTGTCGTATAAGATGTGGTGCTTTTCCTGAGTGCCATATCCTGTGATAGTGTAACATAGTGTTTTTTCTTCAACTTGTAAGTTGGGTTTTTGTTATTTTACTCATTCATTTTATTCTGTATAATGCTAGAGTCTTATCTTGAATTTGTACACTTATTAAAGGTTATATATGGATTAAATGTGTTGTTGGTATCAGGAGTTCCTTGAGTGTATCCCCTAGACGTTAAGTACGAGTCCTCGTGAACTGTTGAGCCAGCTACCTTTTATAGGGCCTTAAGCCATCTGTGTATAACAATCTAAACGAACCCGGGTACGTTCGCCAGCTCTGATAGAGTGGTGTTTCGTAACAATATATATATATATATATATATATATATGCTCTTTTGCAGATATACGCTGGATTTTTTAAACTTTTGTGAGGCAAAAGTCATGGCCAGTGATACAATGTATAGAGATGTGAACTTTAAACTTGTACCAAACTATTTTCTGCAAGTCGTGCCTATTGTAACGACCACCACGACCAGCGCCTTGGACTGTACCTTAATATGTCTACAGCGTCGTGACAGCGATACGTGCACCGCCGTCAACTGGGTTCGAACCACGACAGAGTGCCAGTTGCTGAAGGTCGACCCGCGAAACGTTACTTCATATACACCTGATTCAATATCTGATGTTTATATCGAGACTTAGCTTGTTTACACTAACTGTTTTTTCTACCTGCGTCAGAGATGCATTGAACTTGTTTTTGTTTTCTTAGTAGAACATACATACTTTGTTTTTAAAATCAATACTTTTACCATAAAAAAAGTTATTTTCTCTACATTATTGTAATGTTGGAAGTGATTTCTTTAAACACAATTAAAAATTACGTGGCAACATATTATTCACCATATAAGCCGCTGATTGCCATAGCCTTCAACAAGCCAAGAGTCTCTTCTTCCCGGAGATTCGAACACGGGAACTTTCTGTTTGAAAGTACCACCCGACCAAGCTGGCCTTCAGAAAGCTGCTTGTTATCATGGTTTTCTATTCTTGCTTTTTTTATACTTAATACAAACTGAGACATTCTACTGTCTGAGCACACACTTGCTACGTCAGTATCAAATGTGCAAAGTAAGTTAACACGAAAGCGGGTACAAATTTACCAGTCTATACATGATCTACATGCAAATAGTAGGCCTACTTGTGACAAGTCATTTCATTCGGCCTGGTATATTTAAAGTCTAGGTAAAAAGCGGAGTCAACAGTAGAATGATAATTCTGTATTGTAATATTAAAACAGTTAATAAAATCATGCAATTCCACATGTAGAGAGTCAAAGCCAGTGCTCTACCGGGAATAGATTTTAAACCAACAGATAATCAATTGTGACGTTATACAAGAGTCGGGTGCTAGACAAAGTGTTAGATTACAGGGGTCTCCAAACTTTTCAGTCCGAGGGCCGCATTAACTATCAAATTTCAGTTCGGGGGCCAGTTTGTTCCAGGCATGTCTTTGATTATCTGAGCAAAGTTCCTCAGCCATCACCAACAAACGTTTTTTCCGTGGACAAAAAGATCTCCGCGGGCCGGACGCGAGGACCTCGCGGGCTGCATCCGGCCCGCGGGCCGTAGTTTGGAGACCCCTGTGTTAGAAGATAGTAAAATAAGTGACACTACAACACGGACAGGACAAAATGTTATGGGCGGGTAAGATAAAATGTATACCAACTGCTACGTGAAACTGTTGTCACGGGCAGGGCACATTTGCAGTAGTGTGAGTATGGTCATGAGAACGAATTTACCGACAGAGTGAACCCCAAAACTAACGATAACGTAGCGGCAAGCACTACGTTGTGATTACAGTAGCAAGATGTTCGTATACTTTGCAATAGCACGAAGATTCGTTGACTAAGTGACAACCCCATTCACCAGTTTACATCCCTTAAAATTTAAAAAAATATTAAAATAACCATGTCCGATGTCCACTTTAATTTGGTAATGGTTAGCGCCGACAAAACTATCTCTGATGGCTTGATGACAACACAAGGTACTCTGATAAGGCCTGATGTAAAATTATTTAAGAAAGTTCGCTTCACGAGTAGGTAGGCCTACACAGTTTGAAGTGTATTGTACTGAAAACATGCCTAATAATATTGATCATAAATATAGTTACAGGATAGTATAGAAACATGTAAAAATAAATAAAACCAAACCAACCCTAACTGCATAACAATCGGAAAACCGATGGGGTCTGTTTGAGAAAGTGAAGCAAGCACACAAGGGGCGCAACCCTACCAGAAGAAAATAGAAATAAGGGGCAAATCATCCCGTCCAGGCCCTATTTTAGTTTCCCCCATGGGCTTGTCACAAGCAACTTTACTTTTACACCTCAGGGATTGGTCACAAAAAACGTAGATCTAACCTGACTGGTCAGAATATAGGTGAGGTCAGTGCTAGCTGTAATAAAAGCTTTTGTCACGAAAATATGTAAAAAATCTCATTAGCGACCAAAGCTTTTGTTAGGCTAAAGAGAGTGAATTTTTAAAATTTTCTTACTTTCGGTGCATTTAAAAGCTTGTTAGTGTAAAATATTTTTTATAATTGTTTTATTTTCTACTTTTTAAATATGTTCGACTTTGATGTCGTTGTTTTTCCTTTTTTTTTTGTATAGCCAGTGGCAAACAAATGTTGACAAAGCACAAATTCGTTTGTGTTATTGTGTCTTCCTAGCAGGTTTCAACAAACAAGACAGGCTTAACTTGTTTTTTTTTTCATCTCTGTGTTGTTGATGTCTACCTTTATGCAATTCGTGTAACACGGTTTTCTTTGTTTTAAAATCTCAAGAGGATAGACTGTTTGTGCGTAAATGAAACAAACGTTTTAATAATTAAAGATCGCGGAATCGACGTTTTACCTCGCTTGGATACGAAATGATCAATAGAATGGATTTATTTGATAAATTTTAAATAAAAATTCACTTCTAGCCAGATTTAATAATTCAAACTATTCGTTATTTTTTACTTGCTTTATTGACAGTTACTGTGTTGTAACAGTATATAGGGTTGATGTGGGGATTGCACATCAGATGGGATGGTCTAGGATTGGCAGGAGAGAAAGACAAACGTCGTCTGCTTAGATTATCTGACAATCAGGTCTTTAATATACAGCTTCGACAAAATGGCATTGATAAATGGCCCATAACAAAATGGAAACCGAGAAGATTAATAACAGTGAGACCTCAGATAATCTGGAACCCAGACGCCGACGATATATTCTGTAAACAAGTGGCATGAGGCTGAAATATTCTTCACTAAAAGTTTCTACAACGGTTTAGTTTTGACCGGAAATAAGATCAGTTTTAAGACTGTCACCTGTGCACACAAGCAAGATTACGTGAACGGCTGGAGCTTAATGTACAGTCTGAGCTCAATACAGGGACGGAGCTTAATGTAATATATAATCTCACACTGTAATGAGAGCGGGTTTGAAGTTTTAGCGGCACTCTTAAGAAAAAATTAATTTCTGTCTGGAGATTTAGGTCAGACATACATGCTTGGTAGAGTTTAGGGCATAACATTAGCATACGTCAACACTAAAATATACGTTTTCGTAAACAAAGTTCATTTCATTTTTGTTAAAGCAAATAAACGAAATCATCATTGCATGGGGCTGTAAAAAACATTTTTTCTGTGATCACCCTTGATCGTTTGAAGTTTCAATAACAGTTCGAGTACATTTGAATAAAATGGCGTCCATGTTCTCAATATTTCTTGTTTCCATCACAAACATGTGTTTGGTGTCCGGGGTTCTCTTTAACGCAGCGCTTTACAAACCAGCTTTTATGAGCTCTGTAAATCGTGACTGGAATGCTGAGTGCGCAAATGATGGGAACGCTAATGTCTATGTATACAGTGGATCATGTGCGCATTCAATTCTTGACAACCCTGGATGGTGGATGGTGGATCTGAGGGGCCAGTACAAGATAGAGCAGATTGTACTAGTAAACAGGTAAGTTTTGTTGGATGTTAAGTGTAGTTAAAGTAAAAATCAACAGTTGAAATTATTTTACGAGAGCTTAAAGATTTGGCAAAATATATTTTTTAAATTTTATTAAAAAACTTTAAACAGAAAAAGAAATAGTTTAAATATGGGTCGTCGTGGTCCAGTCGGTAAAGCTCATGGTTGCTAAACCGAAAAGTCACGAGTTTGTACCCCCGGTTAGATGAGAGACAAATCCAAAATCAAGCAACTTCTGTATTGCAGCTTATTCTTTGTTGGATAAAAGATATGAAAGCAAATCCAAAAAGAAAAGCAGGCTGAAATCGGAGTCAGCGGCCTCAACGGCACATAGCCAGTTGACACGTATACTCAATTGTGTTGGAGGTGTGGTCGAGTCGTCAAAGCTAAAGGTTGTTAAAATTCGAAAAAAAAAAGTTTCGAGCTCGAACTCTCTTGCAGATAAGGGTCAAATCCTGCCAACACTAAAAAAATCAGAACGAAGAAGAAGACATGCTCGTCAGTCTAAATTTAAACTGAACGACAATAGTTGACGAGGCTTTTTTGCGTGCTTCGAATTCGGACCGAGCAAGTGACTGAAATAAGAGACTGTAGCGCAAGTAAAAAATATTTTTTTTAAGACTTCAGTACTTTTAAAAAAAATAGCAGTGAGTGGTCTGATTATAGAGCACACGACCTATAAAGTTTAGGAAAGGAAATACGTTTGGGTTGTTGTGCATGCATTTTTATCCCTTCATATATTGGCCTCACACAAATGTATACTCTACTTCCTCTGCTCTATTAATCGCCGATTTGTAAAGATTTTTTAAAATGCTATTAACGTGTAAGACAACTTTTTCAAAACAGAAAATCGGCCTGGTGTCATGCGAATATATCCTAAACAACATTCAAACAATTAAAATTGGGAGTGGAGGTTATTTTATTCAACCAGCTGTTTTTGTATATAGAAAAAAGTACGTTAGCCTTGAATCTGTTTGTAGACTAAAGAAACATTTGCGTGGCTTGTGGAAATTTTTTAGATGAGTATTGAATTTTTTTCTTCTTTACTTACAACTGTAGAAGGAATGTTTGAAACTAACGATGTTGTAATTAATTCTCTCAGAGGCGATGATCCCGCTGGAGCTAATAGAACAAAAAACTTTACCTTCGATGTGTTTAAAGATGACCCACGATTATCAGGTGACTTTCCAATGAAGCTTGGCCAAGTGTGTTACACGAGAATTGAGCCAGTTGGTCGGGCAGAGACATTCACACAGAGCTGCACAGCACCAATAGTTGGAAGATTTGTCAGATTTGTCAGGTATCAGATTTTTATAATAATTATACACACACACACACACACACACACACACACACATATATATATATATATATATATATATATATATATATATATATATTTATATATATATATATATATTTGTATATATATATATATTTGTTTATATATATATATATATATATATATATATATATATATATATATATATATATATATATATATATATATATATATATATCGTGTTTTTATGGATGTTACAGGTACTCCCTCGATATGTTGAATTTCTGTGAGATAAAAGTCATGACCAGTACAGTGTTGTTTCTGGAGAATAACTTTAGTGTGAAGAGTAATTTTCGTCTGCAAATTACCCCTCTATCAACCACCTACACAGGGGACCCTTCGCTCTGCATATTGCTGTGTCTACAGCGTCGTGACAGCGATACGTGCACCGCCGTCAACTGGATTCGAACCACGAAACAGTGTCAGATGTTGAAAGTCAACCCACGGAACGTTACTTCCTATGTAGATGACCCTAACAGTGACGTTTACGTAGAGATGTAGAAGATAAATTAAAGTTTTTTTTTTCACACACGTCAAAGTGACTCTACTAAAAAATTGTCTGACAAAATTAGTACATCTATATTAATACAAAATAAATAAATACTGTACAAACCAACCTTTCTATAACACTACCAATGTTTGTAGACAACCCTGCTTTACCGCCTCCCTCTTGTCTATAGTTTTTTCTTTCTCTCTATATATCCCTCTCTGCCTCTCTATGTTTGTAGCATTTTGTCCGAGGCTATGAGATAAAGTGCATAAAGTAAAGCAAAGTTATTATGTTGAATACAATAGGCTAATTATTATTAATGTATGCAGTAATTCTTTTTCCAAAAATCCCTAAAACATACAAGATTTAAATGAAAGTAAAAACAAAACACACGATAGTTTATTGTTTTTCAAACACTACGTCTTAAAAATAATTCCAATTTCAAAATTTAGATGTCTTTTAATTTATATTGCTTTACCTCCTTTCATTTATAACTCTAGTGGAAAAGTAAGTTGTTATTTTTATACAGTTTCAACAATAATATTATTTTAAAAAATTTAAGAAAAAAAATATTTTGAAAAAACAATAAAATCAATTTGACCAGTATTATTACTGTATTAAACTGTTTTATTAAATATAATTTATTATGTAGGCCTATCTAAATTCCTTCTTTTGAAAAGATGTCTAACAAAATATAATAAATTCGGTAAGATGATTAATTTATATTAATTATGTTATATGCACATTTAGTTATAGCTCTATTGTTAAACCAGATTTCTCAAAATATTTCAGTACAGTACAGAATCAGTTAGCGGTGGGTTTTTTTTTTTTTGTAGTTGATTATTTTCGTTTAAAAAAAAGTTCTTAACTTTTTTATATGATTCTAAATAAAAGCTTTAAAACTTTCAGCTTTTCTTTATTTGATAATATTTTTAAAAGTTGTTTTACGTTGTTGTTTTAAAATTAAAAAAAATAAAAGCTTTACAAACCGAAGCTTATTTGTGTGGCGTTTCCGTCAGTTGGAGATTTGTTTGTTGTCTGTTCAGTTATTACATTTTTTTCGAGAAAACGGAGAAAAAGAATATATATTTGTTTAAAACATCATTTTTTTCCCCAAAAACATTCGAATAAATATATTTATATATTTTCTTATCGTATTCGTCTGTATAATCGATAAAGAATAATAACATAACTGAGCCGAGGTCCAACATCAAGTGTACAGAACAAATGCAAATAATAAATTAGCCAATGATAATGTAGGTCTAGCCGGTGCAGCTTAATGTCATGGCAACATAGTAGCTGAGGTTATCTCATCAACTGTTACACTGTTTTCAAGGCCACAGAAAATTATCACAGAAAATTTGATGATTTAATTAAACAAAAAGCATTAAGCGGCAAAAAAACCTGATGATTTTGAAAGCAACTCACACACTTAATCAATTTAATTAGACGATATCGAATACTTGAAAATAAATATCTGATATTCTTAATCCTCTTCACTCCCTGTGGAGTATACGGCAGCAACAAATCTCCACCATTCCACCCTGTCTTGGGCGAGCCACTTTAGTTCATGCCAGGTCTTGCCAGTAGCCTGCACTTCTTCTTCCATCTCTCTCCTCCATGTTCCCAGTGGTCTTCCTCTCTTTTGCTTTCCAGGCAAAAAAAAAATATCTGATATATCTTATTCCCAATTTATAAACAATATATAGAATATTCGAAAAATAAGTATCATTCTTTTGGTATTTCAATCTATTGAATCTATCTAGTTTATGTTATTGAAATAAAAATAATAAGGACCTTTTCAAAAGTGCACGTCGATTGCAATTTTCATACGTGATGTTATGACAAATTAGATTGGTCAGCACAATGCTCATACATCAGAACTTGGCCCGACTACACATCACTGGATTAACATTATTAATTGATTAATAGTCTGGTATGCGAGCTGAATTAGCGTTTAGGGTGCGTACAAATAAACGTTTCTAGACTATATCGTGGTAGGACGGTAGAGCTCACGATTGTAAATCCGAATATCAGAAATTTTCCGGGCTCGATTGGATGACGACGTACTCTGATTGTTACTTTTGTCGGTCTCCGGTAATTTTCCATGTTGTTCCCATGACAGTCCTGCCTCTACCGTCTGTTTCACCGTCGTGCGCCTCCACGTCTCCCTGCTTTATTCTTCACTGAGCACCAGTCAGTAGTGTGCTTGTACTGTAGACATAGTTTAATTGAACAGTTCAAGTCAGCTGTAAACACGTCTCGTTTGTCCAAGTATATTTTTGTCAAGATGCACAACTAACGCAAGCAAGAAACAACGTTAACTATTGCGTTTTTTTCTTATGGTTAGAAAATATATATGTAAAACTGTGTAACACACTAAAACTCAGAACAAAAAAGTGCACTTAATTTTTTTTAAATATATGATGCACAGATTATATGGTGACTAGAATAAAACCGATTAATATTGTTCTTAAAAAACCAGTGTTATCATTTTACATTGTGTTTTCTATCCAGCATTACATTTTTTGGCTTTCGTGTGGTATAGCCACTGGATTATATTGAACTGTTAAGGGAAACAAACAACTATTTTTAACAGCTTTGTCTGTGTAACAGATTATCTTCTCATGTACGGTAATACATGCAGGCCTACTGTTTTGTACTGATCACCGGGGTATGACCTGTTTGTAATTTGGGCGGCAGGGAGATATAATTTAACGGAAAATTACAGGGTGGTTTTGTACCTGCTTTCTCCCCACTAATCCCCACTCTCTGAACGTATCAGGTTTATATGTGAAGAGTTGACGGACAGAGTTTAGGGTTTCCAGTGAGCAAGTGTCGCTTAATGAGACCTTTAGTGATAAAATTAGTGAATAAGTAATAGACATAGATTTACAGAGCGAATAGGGTAATTTTGAGAGTTTTCACGAGTCTTACATGTGGATAATTTGGTGCCGACATACAATAGATGTTGCAATATTTATTTTAGAAATAGTTGAAAAACGTGTGAAATTATTCTTCTGGAATATTTCCTTGTCTAACCTATTTAAGATTATTTGGCATTAAGTAGGCAATTCACTATATATATATATATATATATATATATATATATATATATATATATATATATATATATATATATATATATATATAAATATATATATATAATATATATATATATATATATATATATATATATATATATATATATATATATATATATAATGTACATCGATTCGCGAGACAATTATTTTTAGGGTCGTTCTGAGGGTATCTTTGTGAGAATCGTACTGAGGATCAATTGCTGGGTAGAGACTTCATATTTTACATCGAGTACCATCACAACTAAGGTAGAAGGGAAAATAAGTTTTCCCTCAGCCTACGTCAGTTTAGTTTTGGATATTTAAAATATTCATAGTATCAAAGGGAATCTTACATTTATTAGGAAATACTCACATTGTTTGATAGTTGACGTCCATCTGCGAAGTGGCACTGCTGATTGCGGTTCAGGTAACTTGTGTGAGAAATCAAATTGTTTTTTACTTTCTCGTATAGAGGAAGTATTGTAATCGTGCAAAAAAAAAAACAAAGTCGAAAAAACATAGTTTTGCAATTTCGTCCACATGTCTGTGTGTGTGTTTATCTGTGTATGTGTGTCTTTAAAC
The DNA here is from genome assembly GCF_028476545.2 of Physella acuta. NCBI lineage: Eukaryota > Metazoa > Mollusca > Gastropoda > Physidae > Physella > Physella acuta. The sequence goes on along the minus strand of NW_026731622.1, from coordinate 463,290 downwards.
ACGATAACTTGATAGGTTGATGAAATTTCATACATAAGTTCTCTATCTCGTTTATTGATGTTTTTAGGCCACTATAAATTCCAAACCAAAAGTTGATATATAGGGGAATGAATGAGAAAACAATTATTAAAAGTAACCTAAGTGAAAGTTTATAGTCAGCAAAAGTAAAAAGATGATAACATTATAACACGTAAAGAAGTTGATGATTTATGATCCCGAATAAACACAATTTAAATTGTATGTTGAACTTTTTAAAGTTCTATATTAAATTCAATCATTCAAGCTATCAGAGTTTCTTCCAGGCATCTCTTCGGGGGGGGGGGGGGGGGGGGGGCAAAGCCCCCCCGAAAAAATTTTACCGCCCCCCCCCCCCCGAACAAAATGAAATTTATATAATTTATATAGAAAATATATACTTTTAACAGTGTCTGCCCCCCCCCCCCCCCGAAGAAAGTTTACCGCCCCCCCCCCCCCGAAGATTTCAAGTGCCCCCCCCCCGGAGAAAAAAGTCTGGAAGAAACACTGCAAGCTATAGATCTGCCTATACCAAATCAGATTTTCATAGACAACTATTAAAACAAATCAAAAGAAAACTTCATACCGTAATATTAGCGGCTAAAACAACTACCCAAGCGTTAAAATAAATTCCTTCCTGAATGAATATTGATTATTTTTGACCTGGAACTATTTAATAGATTCTTCCTTGTGCGACACCGTGGAATTACGAACGTACTTTTGGTTTTTATGTAATAAATCGATTCCATTTCTAAGCTTTGAGAGGCGTGTTGTAATTTTTCGTTCATGCCTGAATGAATGCGTTCGAAACACGTCACTGGACTTGTCCATAATTAGTGTCATTTATGTAGGCCTATGCAGGGGATTCCGTATATTTGTAACGTTGTGTGTCGATGATAAGGGTTTTCCCTATTTTTCTCAATAAATTAAATATAACTGTGTCAGCTAAATTGTGTATAGTCGACGTTAATTCTTTTAACAAAATTACATACTACTAAGATAAATCCAACTTCATGTCATGTATTTTATTAACCCATAGTTCTTATTGTCTGAATGTGAAATAATTTAAAAAAAAATAACATGTTGCTTGAGAAAATAGTTACCCTATTACACAGCCTCAGGTGTATTAAAACATTTTTTTACTTCCTCGTACTACATTTGAATTTAAATGTTAGCTTATTGAAAATCATTTCAAGAAAGCAGGCCTTTTCATTGTATTGTCCATTGGAAATAAATACCACCAAACAGCGTATTTTGTCTAGTGAATGCTTCCACGTTTCAATACAAAGTCAAATTGAGACATACGGATTTTTATTTCGACATATCGAGTTATAACCTTTCAAAGTCATTTTTTTTAAATGGATCGAGGTCTTTTATTTACCTTGTTTTCTGACAGCTGTACGCCCAATGGTGCCAATAGAAATCAGGAAGTTCTTAATAACGGCTAAGTTCAGACGCAAATTATGTCACGATCGCATTTCTAAACGTTAGTGTCTGTGTTTGTGTGTGTGGGGGGAGGGGGAACTGGGATTTGGTGTTGGGGGGGGGGGGTCTAAAATGTTATCTTCTTCTTCTTCGTTCTTAAATTTAGTGTTGGAAGGGATCCCCTCAAACACAATTAAGTATTCATGTCAATTGATTATGCGCCATTGAGGCTATTGTCTCCGATTTCAGCCTGCTTTTCTTTTTTGGATTTGCTCCCATAGCCTTTGTCCAACAAAAACCAAACTACAAGATAGCACTTGTATGGTTTTGGAGTTGTCTCTCCTAGAAGAGAAGCTGCCCTAGCTAACGAGTCTCATCTGCCCGAGGGTTCGAACTCGAGATTTGTCGGTTAAGCAGCTATGAGCTTTACCAACTCGACGCCGACCCTTTAAAATTTTTATAATTTATGACATTTAAGATAATTTTAACCCGTACTGGAGATGTGGGCAGATCATTTCAAATTATGGCTTTAAACTGGATTTTCCATTAAACTGTGGGTTTAGGGGTCATTAAAAACGAAGTCAAGCTAGTTGACGATTTTTATCATCACCTCTTCCTCAGTGTCTATTCCCCCTACCCACTGTCAAATACCTCCACACCTAAAAAGAGGTACTGAGCAAGACAGATATAGGACTATAGCCTACATAGCTAGGAAGTGAGAGGCGCCCAGCGCAGAATAGAGTAGGGTTTGCATTTAATTATGTAAAGTCGAATAGGGATATTGAAACTACTTCCTGTTATGATTCGTGTTATGTATTTATCTAGCAACTGAAGATTAGTCATATATAAGCAGCGCTTTAATTCTGTTTTGATTTAGATTTTAAATCAACAAGAATCTATTTTATACTTCGACAGAGGTAAAAGAAATTGGATCCTGGCTTTCAAACACGTGAAAGGTAATTTAATTTTAACAAGCAAACATTTGAATATTTTGTTTAATAATAATTAGATATAATGTCTATGTCTATGTCTATGTCTATGTCTATGTCTATGTCTATGTCTATGTCTATGTCTATGTCTATGTCTATGTCTATGTCTATGTCTATGTCTATGTCTATGTCTATGTCTATGTCTATGTCTATGTCTATGTCTATGTCTATGTCTATGTCTATGTCTATGTCTATGTCTATGTCTATGTCTATGTCTATGTCTATGTCTATGTCTATGTCTATGTCTATGTCTATGTCTATGTCTATGTCTATGTCTATGTCTATGTCTATGTCTATGTCTATGTCTATGTCTATGTCTATGTCTATGTCTATGTCTATGTCTATGTCTATGTCTATGTCTATGTCTATGTCTATGTCTATGTCTATGTCTATGTCTATGTCTATGTCTATGTCTATGTCTATGTCTATGTCTATGTCTATGTCTATGTCTATGTCTATGTCTATGTCTATGTCTATGTCTATGTCTATGTCTATGTCTATGTCTATGTCTATGTCTATGTCTATGTCTATGTCTATGTCTATGTCTATGTCTATGTCTATGTCTATGTCTATGTCTATGTCTATGTCTATGTCTATGTCTATGTCTATGTCTATGTCTATGTCTATGTCTATGTCTATGTCCATGTCTATGTCTATGTCTATGTCTACGTCTATGTCTACGTCTACGTCCACGTCTACGTCCACGTCTACGTCCACGTCTACGTCCACGTCCACGTCCACGTCCACGTCCACGTCCACGTCTACGTCCACGTCCACGGCCACGGCCACGTCCACGGCCACGTCCACGGCCACGTCCACGGCCACGTCCACGGCTACGTCCACGTCTACGTCTACGTCTACGTCTACGTCTACGTCTACGTCTACGTCTACGTCTACGTCTATGCCTACGTCTATGCCTACGTCTATGCCTATGTCTATGTCTATGTCTATGTCCATGTCCTATGCCTTTGCCTATACCTATGATCATGCCTATGCCAATGGCCTTGGCCTTGGTCTCGGTCTCGGTCTCGGTCTCGGTCTCGGTCTCAGTCTCAGTCTTAGTCTTAGTCTTAGTCTTAGTCTTAGTCTTAGTCTCATTCTTAGTCTCATTCTTAGTCTTAGTCTTAGTCTTAGTCTTAGTCTTAGTCTTAGTCTTAGTCTTAGTCTTAGTCTTAGTCTTAGTCTTAGTCTTAGTCTTAGTCTTAGTCTTAGTCTTAGTCTTAGTCTTAGTCTTAGTCTTAGTCTTAGTCTTAGTCTTAGTCTTAGTCTTAGTCTTAGTCTTAGTCTTAGTCTTAGTCTTAGTCTTAGTCTTAGTCTTAGTCTTAGTCTTAGTCTTAGTCTTAGTCTTAGTCTTAGTCTTAGTCTTAGTCTTAGTCTTAGTCTTAGTCTTAGTCTTAGTCTTAGTCTTAGTCTTAGTCTTAGTCTTAGTCTTAGTCTTAGTCTTAGTCTTAGTCTTAGTCTTAGTCTTAGTCTTAGTCTTAGTCTTAGTCTTAGTCTTAGTCTTAGTCTTAGTCTTAGTCTTAGTCTTAGTCTTAGTCTTAGTCTTAGTCTTAGTCTTAGTCTTAGTCTTAGTCTTAGTCTTAGTCTTAGTCTTAGTCTTAGTCTTAGTCTTAGTCTTAGTCTTAGTCTTAGTCTTAGTCTTAGTCTTAGTCTTAGTCTTAGTCTTAGTCTTAGTCTTAGTCTTAGTCTTAGTCTTAGTCTTAGTCTTAGTCTTAGTCTTAGTCTTAGTCTTAGTCTTAGTCTTAGTCTTAGTCTTAGGCATTTTCAATAGTTATTTGCAATTATTTAGCTTGCTATAATTTTTGTCTGTTCATATTTAGCCAAACTGACTTCTGAAACTAACCTCTAATTAACTGATTTAGTTATGTGTGACTTAAATAATTTAAAAACTATGTCTATTAAATTTAAATTTTCAGAATGACGTTGCCTTTGTCATGGCATGCCATTGTCGGTATCATATTGATTTTTTCTACGTATGCGAAGTTTTGCTTCGCTGGTAAGTGTGCACTTGCTATCAAATAACTGTTCAAATAATTCAGCACAGCATGTGAATGAGTTTGATTGAATTCTTAGATAAGTGCTATCCGTGTTTGGTTATGTATATCGCTGTTGATCTCCAATTCCAATTCCAGTTCCAATTCCGATTCCGATTCCGATTCCGATTCCAATTCCAATTCCGATTCAAATTCTAATACCTATTCCAATTCCTATTCCAATTCCTATTCCAATTCCAACTCTCATTCCAATTCCAATTCCAATTCCAATTCCAATTCCAATTCCAATCCCAATTCCAATTCCAATTCCAATTCCAATTCCAATTCCAATTCCAATTCCAAATTCCAATTCCAAATTCCACTTCCAATTCCAAATTCCAATTCCAATTCCAATTCCAATTCAAATTCACATTCACATTCACATTCACATTCACATTCACATTCACATTCACATTCACATTCACATTCACATTCACATTCACATTCACATTCACATTCACATTCACATTCACATTCACATTCACATTCACATTCACATTGAAATTCACATTGAAATTCAAATTCAAATTCAAATTCAAATTCAAATTCACATTCACATTCAAATTCAAATTCACATTCACATTCACATTCACATTCACATTCACATTCACATTCACATTCACATTCACATTCACATTCACATTCACATTCACATTCACATTCACATTCACATTCACATTCACATTCACATTCACATTCACATTCACATTCACATTCACATTCACATTCACATTCACATTCACATTCACATTCACATTCACATTCACATTCACATTCACATTCACATTCTTCTGATTCTGATCATTTCGATTCGCATTCGTGTTCGCATTAAATTAAGCATACAGAGAGACGTGCACTTTCTATTACGCCTTCGTTTTGGTCACACTCACTGTTATATTACACTCACACACTGTGGAACTCACACTCGCACTAACACACTTACACCTACACTTAACAGTAAATATGTGCTAAACCTTCATGTCACAACTTATTATACTTCCACTTTCAACATTAAAATGATCCTATTTAAAATATTTTGCATCGTTACTGCATTATTTTATGAAAATAACCTGTTTAAAAAAAATAATTTTCTAGACTGCGGTGGTTCATTGACCGACCAGGCTGGCACGATTCTCTCCCCCAACTTCCCCGACTCCTACCCTAACAATGAGAGATGTAGCTGGACAATCACAGTGGCTGAGAAACAAATTATTGACTTCAGGTAACATGTCTACAGTGACGAGTGAATACAAATGTTGTCGTCATTTTCTCATTGTCTCATAATATTTTTTATTATGTGTTAAACCGAACGCTATACTGATGTATATCTATTGGTTGTTTTTGTGTTGAATTGCCACTCCTTAAAAAAACTACATCGTTGAAAAAAATACTTTTTATTATTTGATTTAGTGTTGGGAAAAAAAAAATTCTATAATTAGCGTGGATCGATCAATTGCAATGATGTAGGCATTTTAAATAATGCCTTTTATTTATTGTATTCACTGAACGTACTGTTTACTAATTATTTTTAAAAATAAAAAACAGTTAAGAAGCCGGCTCCTAAATGTCTTCTATGTTTACTTCTATATTTCGTTTGCGGAGAAGCTTGGGGTATTATAATCGTTCACTAAATTGATCCGGCGCGTCACCCGGCGCCCAACCTGGGTTCGATTTGGCGCCATGGGCTATCTTGTGAGCGCTATGGTGCATAATTTCGTTTTAAACAGTGCGATAGACAATGGATAAGAAATGTTACTATATTCTTTAACTGAATGGAATCCGGGCATCCCCCGGCACCCCGACAGGGTGCTATTTGGCGCCCCGAACCTTCCCGTGTTAACTATGGAGCCTATGTTAGTTTAAGTAAGTGCAAAAGACTATGAACAAGTTGGGGTACTATAGTCGTTTACTAAGTTGAATCAAGCGGTTCCGCCGGCGCGCCAGCATGGCGCAATTTGGCGCCCCGGGCTAGACTGTGAGCACTTTGTGTTTATGTTTGCGTTTGTGTTTTCTTTGTGTTTGTATTGGTTTGCGTTTGTGTTGGGTTAGTGTTTGATTTATTTGTTTGTGTTTGTGTTTGTTTTCTTTGTGTGTTTTCGTTTCTGTTTGTATTTGTGTTTGCGTTGGTGTTGTTTGCATTTTTTTTGTGTTTTGCTTTTGGTTGGTTGTGGTTAGGGTGGGCAATGCCGGGTATTGCTGATTACTAAACATACATGTCACGGTCTTTTAAAGATATGTTTCACAGAGACCAGTACGGGACGACTAGTATCATATAAAAAGCAGAAGTTTCTTAAAGCTCTTTGCCTCTATCTATTTTCTTTTAAAAAAAGTAACAAATGGTTTTATTACAATAATCATTATCTTTTCCATGAAAAGGAGATCGCAACAGAAATATTTTCCACTTTTTTTTGGTAACTTCATTTATTCTAAAGATAATCTGAATCTTATTAGTAATTTTTATGCTATGCGCCTCCACGTCTCAATTTGCATTCCTGCTTCTTCCCCATTCCTCTGATTTCATCACGTCTATTCTATTTAACATGATCCACAGCGCTATGTTTTTTGACTACTTCTAAATCGGCCTCCATTTTAATGGTGTTGGGCCAGTAGATCCTTCGCATGATCTTCATAAAAAATCCAGTGATCAGATAGTAGCAGTGGTTAGCTTTACATCATTCACTGCCATACAAAATGTCGCTTAAGATATGTTTTGAAAAAGATGCTTTTGGGTTTCTACGTAGAAAAAAATCTCTGGGATCGATTCCGCTGAAAGTGCCATCGAACCTTTAATTAACAAAATATGTTTGAAACAGTTTAAGGAAGCTTACTTCCACTTTATTAGCTAAAAGCAATTGAAAAATAACAATGTTTTACGAATTGAAAATTATCATTTATAATTTGTTTATAATTTATTTTTATGCTTGGTACGGATGGTAAACATTTTATTTATGATATTGGCAAACGATTTAGAAATTCAACTTTTTAAAATCATACCAAAAATAATACTTCTCACAGCGATTTGTAAAACAGTTTACTAAATGTATTTTAAAATATCATCACAGGTTTAAACGACTGGACTTAGAAAGATCGTCCCCGCAGCAATGTATAGATTACTTGCAGTTTTATGATGGCCCAAATACAATGTCTCCAACAATTAAAAGTTATTTCTGTGGCTCCCTGAACGAATCAGAGATACCAACCATTGTCATCAGGTCCACGAAAAACCAACTTTACGTGCGGTTTGTTTCAGATGCATCGGGAGCTCGTCCAGGGTTTAGTGCTTCATATTGGGCTCATGGTTAGTATATGCTAGTAAAATAACCAGATTATAATTGTTTGGAAAATGCAGAATTTCTTCTAGGCATCTCTTCGGTGGCTGGGGTGGTGAAGGTGGTTGATTCCCCCCCCCCCCCCCCCCCCGAAAAACATCTACCCCCACCACAAAAGAAATAAAAAATGCATATAAAATATCTACTTTTACCAGTGACCGCTCCCCCCCCCCTAAAAAATTTCAAGTGCCCCCGGCTCCCCCCTTGGAGAATAAAAGTCTGAAAGAAACACTTAATGCAATACCGTGAATAGTTAGTGTGACTTTTGTTAAAAGCATTGCGTATATATATATATATATATATATATATATATATATATATATATATATATATATATATATATATATATATATGTATTGTTAATTCAACTCATTTTCTCTCAGAATGTCCAAGCTTTAAATACGGACTAGAGAGATGCAACACCTCTTGTATCTGTAACCAAAACAACTCCCTCTACTGTGTCAACTACAACGGTACCTGTGTCTGTAAGACCGGCTGGACATCTGCAGACTGTTCTGTGGACATCAACGAATGCGATGACCCAAACACGTGCTTGGACCTGTACTCTGTTTGTGTCAACACACCTGGCAGCTACAGGTGTGAGTGTAAACCTGAGTTGTCACGTGATACAACTGGGAAATGTATTGGTAGGTGTCATTCGTTAAATTGTTTTTTATGGTTTTTTATTGCTTTTTTTTAATTTTCAAAGTAGGGAATTTTTTTATTTATTTTAAACTTATTTTCTTTCATCGAAAATTTTGTGAGTAGTTTTTTTCATTTCTTAATATAGTAAGATTAAACAATTGAATGACATAGAGCCTGCATGTTTTTTTCCGTATATAGTTAATACATTTCTCCAATACTTGAATGCGTAACATAATTATCGCAGTAGGATTACATGAAAATGAAAAGTTTTTTTTTTTTAAATTTGATTTCTTTTTAATTTGGTAGCGCTGTTATAATACAAGTTAAAACACTTATGGTGAAATATATGCTACAATTGAAATCCAATATCTTATTTACACGCAAACTATATTTTGTTAAATTGATCGCTAACTTTATAATATATTCTTCAGACCCCAAAGTGTGTAAAGAGAAAAATTGTTCCCATGCTTGTGGCGTCACATCAACCATCCCCAGAATAGAAGTCTGTTATTGTCCTAAAGGCATGAGGCTCAATCCTGCAGACAACCTGACCTGTGTTGGTGAGTAGCTTTAACCTAAACACTTGATAGTCCCCATTATTTTTTACATTAAAATACAGAATTTTCTGTCGTGCTCACACGTTAGGTACCACTACCGGTTTTCTTAAATCGTTCAAATGTTGAAAGAAACCTGCGCTTACAATGTTATACTTATATTTGAAATTTTGTCCACCATACTTAAACGGTAACGAAAGAAGGGTAAGTACCACTTCTATTTACAGGTAATCGATAAAGATTGGTAAGAAACCTATTGATTTTATATTTAAAATATGTAGTTTTCTTTCGTCATTTTTACATAAAAGCTTTTTGCCGGTCTAACTAAAACAGTACCGAAGTAATCGTGTTTAGAGTGCTGTAAGCTTGGGTAAAAATGGGGCATCCTCCGATACCCGATAGGTGCTAGTTGTCACCCCGGTCCTTCCCTTGAGCGCTATAGCATCTACATTCGTTTAAGTGAGTGCAAAAGACTATAGAAAAGTTGGGGTATTATAGTCATTTTACTTAGCTGAATCATGTGGTTTTGCCGGCTCTCCGAATGTTGCGATTTGGCGAACCGGGTACTATGAGCTTATGTTTACATTTAAGTCTATGTTTCTGTTATCTTTATTGTTTAGGTTTGCGTTTGTGCTTGTGTTTGCGAGTTGCGGTTGCGTTTGTGTTTGCATTGTGTTTGTATTTGCGTTTTCTTTTGTGTTTGCCTTTGCGCTTGAGTTTGCATTCACATTGGCGGAACACGGGTATGCAGCTAGTATATATATATATATATATATATATATATATATATATATATATATATATATATATATATATATATATATATATATATATATATATATAGTGTCATAAATTGTGTTATTTTTTTTAAGCAATCGATTAGAATACCTTTACTGCTTTCAGAATGCGATGACTGGACATATGGAGAAAACTGTTCCAATTTGTGTAAATGTGAAAAGTCAAAGACAAAGTCATGTGACAAGACCAATGGCCTGTGTACATGTTATTCTAACTGGACCTCCACGTTGTGTGGCCGAGATTTAGATGAATGCAGTCTAGTGAAGCCTCCCTGTACCAGTTCAGTCGATAACTCAACTTGCAACAACTTACATGGGTCATTTGAGTGTCGTTGTTTAGTAGGCTATGATATAGTAAATCAAACCCATTGTGATAGTAAGTGGAATGCATAATCGGATTGATTAAATAAAAAACAAATAATATTACGTACAGGCTTTGCAAAGAAATTCAATTTGTATCTCCCTAAAACTTGAAGAGAATGTGTGTGAATTTAGTTAGGTTTTTCTGAAAAGTTTTTATGTAGTAAGGAGCAATAGCCTTAAGCAATATTTATTGCTATGCAACAAACAATAGGTTATCTATATCACTAGAGGTATCAGAAAATAGTTTCTATTTTATATTCTCTTTGTAATAGACCATTTCTGTTAATAAAATTATCGTTAAACCATAAATTTTTTATGCAATTGACTAAGACGTAACAACAGTTTTTGTTTTATTTTGTCGTGTAATTTTTCCCCAGCGTGTGGCAAAACTTTACTGCAGACATCAGGCACTATTCAAACAAACTATTACAGCTATTACACATCTGACCATATTTTTTTACTCTGTTCCTGGACAATACAAGCAGCTCAAGGAGAAGTTGTCTCGTTAGTGTAAGTTATTTCTTGTTATATGGCATTTTATTACAAACCCAATGTTTTTTAATATTGTTTAACCCACGATTTACTTGATTTAAAAGCAAAACTGTTTATTAGCTTACTTGGCTTACCTGTAATATTCGCTCTGGTAAAGAGGCCAAAGGTTTAGTTTAACTCAAACATGAATATGCGTTTTATAATAAACATGTATATGTTGAAACAATTTTTAATTGCATAAAACAGTTTTTAAAATTAAAAAGACAGCAACAACAACAACAATCTATCCGCAATGATAAAAATTTTCTTGACCTTAAATTGAAAAAGATACCTGAATACACCATTACATAAATTATTACTATCATCCTAAAATTAAAATTTACTCATTATTAAAACATGCTAAATATACAGAAAACTAAATTTATTATTTAAAGTAAACCAAAAACAATTCTTAAAATAAAATGGTATGTATAAATATTAATCCTTCCTTAATAAAGTTCAAGATAGGACTACATTTGTGTCCATACCTCAAAAGAAATTGAGTATAAAAATAAATAAAAACTTAAGGAAACAGAGCATTGTCCCCTGTCTGTTGACGCACTTGACTTGCTACAGACGAGCGAAGTGCTGCAGCAACATCTCTCCACATTAAGACCCACATTGCTTGCTTCTTTTTCCACAATCCTCCTCCAGGATTGGTTACTTGTATGTCCCAGTCCAACCCTTGCATTGTGATGTTAACATTTCTATTCTCAGCGCGTGCCATATCGATCCACATCTGCGGGATTTTATATCCCTGTCTATCGGCTGTTGCTTTGTGTTTTGTACAGGTTGTCGTTGGATAGTCCATCTAGCCACTTTATCGTAGACTTCTATTTGTTCAGTTTGGTTTGGGCATTCTTTTGTTTGTGATATAGGAACAAAAGTTGAGACCCTCCAGCTTATTGTAAAGTTCCACTGGATTTCTGTGTCTTTGTTTCTAGTTTTCTGCATCCAGTTAATTACCATCAAGAACACCATTGGCGAAAGTATACATCTTGTCTAACTGATGTCTTTGCTATAAAGTAAAAGGTATTACTCAAATATTATAAAAGTCTAATTATAAAATATTGCGATTGTTCGCTGTTTTAGTAAAGTGTGTCTTAAATATTACTATCCCTAGATTTCGTCGGCTGAACTTGTACTATAGTGAGGGAAACCAACCTGGCTTTGTAGAAATTTATGATGGGAATAACGTCAGTTCTAAGCCGATGATCACCTTCTATGGGCAACCCTCTCCGTATCCATACCCCCAGGGTATTGTCAGGTCTTCGGGAAATGTTCTCCACATCAAGCTGTTTCCTATATTGTACAACAATATATATTATAGCTATTTGGGGACTGGAATAAACATTTCATTTTGGACACATGGTAATTTGTTTATTATTCTTAGACCACGTTAAAACACTTTTTAATTAGTAATTTGCTAGGAACGATTGGAAATAGACATATCAGGCAGCGACAAGAAAGACATTTTGTGTTTAAAACAACGAGTGCTACTTTCAGACATTTTTTTCCAGAGAGCATTTGAGATTTTTGGGTGTGTGTGGGGGGGGGGGGGGACGAACAAAATTTTCCGTGGAGTGGTGGGGGGGGGGGAGAGAGCGCGAACAACAAGTACACATTTCCATTTTAATTTTAATTCGTTTGGGGGGTTTGTGGTCTTGCAATCGAGAAGAGGGTGTGAAAAATATTTAGTTTAATATAAAATAAATACAGACTAAACAAATCCTCGTATTTCATTTTATTACTATTCTACTGTGCATGCTTTTGGAAATAGTTGACAAAAAATTGAGGATTTAAGTGAGCATTCAGAAATCTATTTGTGAATATTTTTTTGCGTTCTACATTGTACCCTTAAAGTCAAGTCGTTGATTAAATCTCAGCTTTGATTCTAACACTTTAGACATATTGTAATTAACAGTTCAATAGTTTAATTATTTAAAAAAACAGCTGAAGAGCTACATTACCAGAAACTCCTACATGAGCTCACATTTTCTCAGAGTGTTCCAATTTTACCTACGACGCCAACTGTACAACACCATGTACCTGTATCCAGGACAACACCAAGTATTGTAACAGCACCACTGGTCAGTGTGTTTGTAAGGAAGGATGGACATCAGAAAACTGTTCTGTGGACGTTGATGAATGCTATGAAAACCCTTTGGCCTGTCCAGACTACTCAGATTGTCAAAACTTAAACGGAACTTTTAACTGCACGTGTAAGCCTGGACTGGCCATGGACATAAGCAGTCAATGTGTTGGTAAGCTTAAGCAATATTTACGTTGCTTTTAAAACTATAAAAATTATCGGTATACTATTATTATTTTACAATTTATTGTTGCTCTCAGCTGAAGCCAGTAACAGTACCTGCTCAGAAAGGAACTGTTCCCATGTTTGTGTGAAGATCTCTAACCAGACAAGCTCTGCAGAACAGTGTTATTGTCCCATTGGAATGATGTTGGTTGAGGATCAGTGTGTTGGTAATTCAACATTATTTTTTAACTAAAAAGTTAATATGTGATGCATTATCTTTAAACATAAAATATTTCGTATTATTTTAATAAAATAGCGAGTATCCTATGAAACTAAGATAACCTAATTCATCATATTAAAAATATTGCAGTTGCTTTTTTATAAATTGCTTTTTACATTTGTAATAGGTATAATTATCTAATTATTTAAAAACTCTCATAAATTGTCCGAATAATTTACATACATCTCTAAAACAACTCCAGACTGCTCAAACAAGACCTATGGACCAGACTGCTATAGAACATGTCGCTGTGCTTCCAACAACACGAAAAGTTGTGACACCCGTAGTGGCAACTGTAGTTGCTTGACCAACTGGACAGCAGAGTTTTGTACTTTGGATGTTGACGAGTGTAAACTGCGCATTCATAACTGTCCACAAAATTCAAACTGTACAAACACTTATGGAGGCTACTTCTGTAATTGTAGCCAGACACAAGGTTACACGGAGTCTGGAAACGGTTCATGTACCACTATAGGTGAACCCATAGAACGTTAGGATCGAAAATAAACGTTTGTTGCTTACTGTTGTAGTTAGAACCTAACATTAAAAAATATTTTGTTAAACAGACTGCAGCTCTGTGATATCAAACACCTCTGGAACCATCACCAGTCCCAGATACCCATCCGTCTATTTTAACAACGCCAACTGCTCTTGGCTGGTTACAGCAGAGGAGGGAAGTGTCGTCTCTCTCAGGTTTGATTTCATTCTTTCAAAAATATTACATTATATATCTTTATTTCAGATTAAATGAATTTATTTATCAAAATAAGGTAGACTACGTCTCAGGGCGTGGACAAGTATTCAAAATAGGAGAAGAGCCATTTATGAATGTCGAAATGTTTGTCTTTTTTCAATTGCCTCAGACATGTAAAATACAGAGTTAGTTTGCATTGACATTAAAGAAACGTTTTGGTATTTCTTCAATTTACGATGTTCATTACTTTATAACAAGGCGTAAAATTTAGGCTTTTGGCAGACAAAATGCACGGGCCTCCGAGGTCAAGGGACCCCTGAGACAAAATCATGTGTGTCTTATTCTCTTTTTGTAAATTCTGAAGCTAGCTTCCTTAATTCTGCAATGTATTCGTAGTTTTTGTGAAGAGTCTTGTTAAGTTCTTTGTTCTGAGTGTGGAATTCATGAGTAGTTTTTTGGTCTGTAAATGTCAGTGTCTGAGCAAGTTGTTTTAGTTTGTTTACCGTTATATTTTCAAGGGTGTATAGCATCCCATAAAATTTTTATTGCACTTTCCTTATCTTTCCTAAATATCTAAACGATTATTTTTAAACGTTTTTTTATTATTAATTTATTTGTGCTATTTAATCTTTGAAAGATGTAGACTTATTCTTTACTAACAAACTTTTGATGACGGCAAAATAAATTGTTATGTCTCCCGTGTGTTCGACTTCTCTTCCCGCTTCACAGTGGCTTTATCTTTCAAATAAACAATTCAAATTAAGAATGTAGTATTTTCCTTATAAGTTCTAGCAATAATGTAAAGGACTATCGTTTCACAGATTTTCCTACTTCAGCCTCCCCAATGATTATAAATGCTCGACTGATTATGTGGAGGTTTACGATGGAGTCAACGAAAGCGGCAGGCTAATAGGAAAATATTGTAGCTATAATAATATCCCAAGCATTATACGAACTAGAGGAAACAGCATATATATGAATTTTGTATCTGATTGGAGGAATCAGTACCAGGGATTTAGTGCGAACTATACATCACACAGTAAGTATCAACTGAATCTTAAACAGCAACCAATGAATAATCAAACACCCCCGATCCTAAATAACAATATGTATCATTTCCTTGGAAAGTATGCCCAAAATTATATAATATTTTTTAAACCTCATTCATCCTATTTCGTTTTTTAGCTATCCGATTTATAAAAGTAATTCGCTTCGGTGTAAAATTTTAATAGTACATTTTGGAGGACAGAAAACATAAGCACATAACAGAAGGAACTATCTTTTTTTATATTGTAAAAAATTGAATTCAACATATTTATAAAAATAAGATACGAGAAGCGAATAACATGAGGGTAAATAACAAACGTCACCGCATGACACAACAAACCACATATTTCACCAAATCAAACAACATACCATCCCACCCCAACCCATGTACACTCCATATACCTCGACCTACTCACCGTTCTACACCAAAACACCCAAACTCATACCTTACATACTAAAACACATACCCCACGACCCATATTTCAATGTCTCACATAGCACAACCCACACAACCCACACACCTCACTCTTCTACACCCACCCTCCACATCCTAGAACTCATCTCTCACCGACCGTACACACCACTTTTCACACAAACACCACACACTACATCACACAACACAGAGAGTATACAGGAATATAGAGGAGTGAAGTAGAGTTGAATAGAGTGGAGGAGGTAAAGTAGGATGCAATAGACTTTAATATAATTTACAGGAGTAAATATACTTTTTATGTTTTCCAGTAGGATCCATTAAACAGAATAAATGATTTTTATGCCAAATTTGATTGGCTGGTATTGATCGCAAAAATAGCTCCTCGTCGATATTTTGAAAGCATGTAGCCGGTCACCGTATCATTGGTCAGTTTTTAAATAAATACTTGATTGTTGGCCAGTACGTTGACTTTTGCTTCCGTTTCAACCTGATATCTTTTCAAGTAATTTATTATCGTTAATTCTCCACTGCGACCGATATTGTTTTAAGGAGCACTTATTAAATTTTTCAAATTGTATGATTATTTCATGCATTACTTAAGTTTATGAACTAAAAAAACAAAGCACAGCGCATTTTTGTACGAATGGCTTTGAGCGGCCACCCAAATTATCTTCCCTTTAACCACCACCTTAAAACGCGTTTCTGATGACTAAAATTTTACTCAACTATCTAGCCTGTCGCAGTTTTACCTACGGCGTGACCTCATGCGACACCAACTGTAAATGTGTGAGAGAAAACAGCCAGTTCTGTGACAACACCAATGGCGAGTGTATCTGTAAGCCTGGCTGGACCATGAGGGATTGTTCTGTTGACGTCAATGAATGTCTGGGTACCAACAACAAGGTGTGTCCAGACAACTCGGACTGTGTCAACCTGCTGGGCAGCTACAGGTGTAACTGTCACCTGGGATATGTGTACAACTCTACAACCAAAACATGTGATGGTCAGTCACAACACAATTTTAATAATAACAAGTTGAAATTCTAAGAGTTGTTTAAACAAGTTATTACTTGTTATATTTTTTAGCAATTGAGTATATATTTTCAGCAAGTTCTCAATGTATCATCAAACATTGCTCTGATGCTTGCTATGTTGTAAGTCCTGGTGTGGAGAAATGTGTTTGTCCTGAAGGACTGGTGCTTGAAAGTATGACACAACTTACATGTGTTGGTATGTTAATAACTCACTTTTCTGGCACATTTTTACTTCTGGTCATTCGTTAGTTAATTTTCAACTGATTCTAAGATGATATTAATTTATATCATCGATAAAAAATGAGCTTTAAATCTGAATAGTTAATAGGGGAGCCATGGATTAATTTATTTTGATTCACTTGTTTAACATGTATAAGTAAACCCATAAGCGTATATGTTTTTTTTAAACGACAAATGGCTATTTGTTTTAATTTTGCATCTTTTCATTTAATTTTTTAAATTTACAGAGTATCAAACAACAATTAAATATACTATTCAGTTCTCGCAAAGAATTGCATTAATATACATTAAAAAACAAAATCCATGCTTCACTATCCAATACCTGTTTTATTACAGTTTTTTATTTGTAATAAAATATATGTTATATTTTCAGTTCCCTTCTATTCCTATGGTGAAAGAGCTCAAGACGTTGTTTTAAATAACCAAATAAAGTTAAATGGATATTTTGTTAGCCCGCCAATAATGTTTTCACGTGGACTTCCGTTTGAAGAGAAATATACGTTTGAAGCTAGAGTACGTTACCATTAGAATTTTACTAAGCCATTTTCTATATAAATAAACCAGACACTAAATCTTTGTGCGAAAATATGAATTTAATTTAAAAAAAAGAAGTTTCACTCAATAAGGTTTCAAATAAATTGAGTATAATGCTGTATCTGTGACAGTTTATTGTATAGGTGCAACTACTTTATCAATGTATTTAACATATTTGTTCTGAAGGTTTTCTATAATGGTGTGATTACATTCGGTCAACCAAACGCTGAGCTAAGTGGAATACCTGATCTAACTTTTGCCCAGGAAAGACAAATGAACATCATAGCTCCATTTTGGACTGACATGAATCCTTTGAAAGGTCTTTGTTTAAAAAGGATAATTAGTTTTACTATTGAAAATGCATTAATAATTATCTTTTAAAAATTACTTGTCACCGTCTGTTGAATATAGGCATCCTACGGATTTTTAAAGTCGAGTTTATCATAATTAAATTTTACATTTTAAACTACAGAGTTGAAGGATTAAGTGTTGGCCAAATGGTGGAGGGAAAAGCATTTCTTTAATACGTTAGTTACCAAATGCGAAAATGATTTTAAACAAGTTAGAAAAAGTGGATTACACATTTATTAATTTTTCTTTTTAAAAACAAAAAATAACATTGATTACTATAAATTACTATTGCTTTGTTCGATTATTCTTATTTCTTTAGACAAAAAGTTAATATAACAACGTAGAGTAGTCATTGATTTTTATCCCCACTTCTGGGATATTTCATATTCTATGAATATGATAAATTATTTTTTCTTTTAATATCTGCTTTTAAGGAAAAGTGTATTACCATCTTTACGAAAACTGCGGCAAAGCATCCAATCAGAGCTCACCAGAATTCAGCAATGTGACGAAAAGAGCGAAAGAAGACATAGCAAAATTTCATGACCTTTCTGGGATAGAATTAGATACAGTTATGATTGTCACATGGGAGAATGTTCAACCGCCCTTAATCTCTGGCAAAGTAAACTACGAATTTTTTTAGTTTAATTTTTTTCTACACTTATAGCTTTTATTTCTAACTAGCTGTTGCCGGCTAGACTTTACTTCAACGGTATAGACATGTCTAAATACACATGTTAATGCATGTATAGTTAATTTAAAAATGATTTTAAAAACATTTAAAGAAAATTGAAAAAAGCTCTACATTTTCGTGACTGACTATAAAATTAATGTACACATATCCTGTCATTTCCTAAATAACACTGTTTGTAACATAAGTACGTCATAATTTTAAAAAAATGATATTGAAAATCCATGTCACATCATTATAAATAAAACCGAATGTTATATAGTAGTTGGAATAATTGAAACGCTGTATAATTATTAGTAGTGAGTGCACCATTCCAGTAAACTTATTAATTTATTAATTCTAGAACAGAACTATACGAAATGAAAAAAAAATCGAATGAATTGTTGCAGATATTTATTTATATCCAAATTAAGGTATATCTAAAACACAGAGGCGTAGCGACCCCAACCGGCGCCCTGGAACACACTTTCAATTTGTCACCCCCCCCCCCCCCATATATTTATTATATTTAAAATTCAAAACTGCAGCTAAAATGAGTTTTTAATTTTTTTCGACCCATTTTGGCACTCCTAGAGTCGACGCCCAGCGACATTATACTACATTGCGTTACACAAGGTTGAACTATTACAAAACGCTGTGACTCATTTTTAATCATTAGTCTTTATTAATTATTTTTCAAGCTAGTTGGAAAATATTCTTTATAAAATTTAAAGAAATTTTTCTTTTATTTAAGCGTTTACTTCGATTATTTTAGTCAAAGAACGATTAAAATCAAAATTTCAATTCTTGATGCATTTACGTACGTGTATTATGTAAAACCGAAAGGTCAAGCAGGTTAAATCTCAACCCATTTATTACACATTTCTTTCCCTACCATATTTAAATAAGGCCGTGGTAAATCTAAGTCGGGTATCCGTCTCTTTAAATTAATTATAGGTATGGCTTTAGTTTTCCCGTTGGAATAAGATTAAACTCTATAGTTTGGCAAGAAAAGTCTCAATGAAAGCTACTTGAAATTACTCGATCTAATTGGTATGAATAATAAACAACCTCTCATATATATATATATATATATATATATATATATATATATATATAGGGAGAGAGAGAGAGAATCCAATATATATAATATACTAGCTGCATACCGGTGCTCCGCCACGGTAAAACTTTTTTAAATATACCAACTTGGGAACAGATCAACTCAAAACTACAAAACACAAACCCAAAAAAAAAAAAACCCAAAAGAAAACACAAATCCAAAAGAAAACAAAGAAAACATAAATACAATGCCAATACAAACGAAAACACAAACGCAACACATTATCACAAAAGAAAAAACAAACGCAAATAAAAATACAAATGAAAATATTAACTCAACACTCATAACATAAACAGAACTTAAATGCAAAAATAAACGCATAGTGCTCACATTCTAGCCCGTAGCGCAACTTAATTAGCTATATTATCGCAACACTAATTCCTACTAGGACGTCCATAAATTTGCATTCACATTTTAAAAAAAATTAGCGTGGGTTTAATTTATTTTTAAATTACCTCCCTTGTCAAAATTAGGAAAAAAGAGTTAAATTAATTTGATTTTTCTACCCTACTGTTATTATATTATTAAAATGTATCTACTTTTTCTAGGAATATAAACGAAAATTATATTTGACATTGCTTGTTTTAATATGTTTTAGCAATGTGCGTGTATTTAATATTTTCTTTACTTTATGGAAAAGAGTAAAAACAGGGGCAATTTTAAAATAACTTTTTGTCGATATATAAACAAACCGTACTCTATTACTTGTTATAAGACACTGCGATGCACTAAAAAGCACTGCATGATGCGATGTTTACTTTTATGGTTCGAAAATCTATCGCGACGACAGGCTGACACACTACCAGCCCGCTTATATTATAGATGTAGTTATATAAACAAACCCTACTCTATTACTTATAATAAGACACTGCGATGCACTAAACAGCACTGCATGGTGCGATGTTTACTTTTATGGTTCGAAAATCTATAGCAATGACGGACAATACCAGCCCGCTTATATATATATATATATATATATATATATATATATATATATATATATATATATATATATATATTATATATATATATATATATATATATATATATATATATATATATATTGGTTACTCTCTTACACACAACAAGTTTAAATATGTTGGCTACTGATATGTTCTCCTACCAATGAATAATTCATGGCTGTTTCTTTCAGGATTCAAGAGTAAACACTTTTCAAGCCATTATTGTTAGCGGCTGGGAAACAATACGAAAACAAGGACAAATAATTTTATTGGGTATAACATGTTTTCAAATTTTAATTACACTTTTAAATATCCATATATTTGTTTTAACATTGTGTTTAGTTTTATTAATTGTGAATGTATTGCTATATTTTTAATATTAAATTTACATAGAAAATAGTATCAATTTTATCTTTCAAAAACTAAAAGAAATAATTTTGATATTTTAACAGATGAAAAGTCTACCTATGTCACTTTTATTTACCAGCAAGGAAAAATGTTTTGGTACTATGTTCCTAGAAAACCCTTGGCTATTGGAATTGTTGGTAAAAATATAAAAACACTAAATGACCTGGACACGCCTTTAACTGGTGACTTGGATAAAGTACCTGGAAATACAGGTATTTTTATTTTACAAACTATAATATAATGGATATCATACCGTGGTGACTTTAATTTACCAAAAACGTTACATAATTTAAAAAAATTAAAATTGTAAAATGCAATAGAACAATATATAAACCTTATAATTTGGCTAGGTCAAAGTTGAAATAATTGTCATGAGTTTCATTTTACAGATTTAAATAATATCATAAATGTGTGGTATTTTTTATCGTATAGAATTTCACCAAATGTTTTTTATGACTAAAGTTTTAACTGTAGTTGCGTTCTAATTCTTAGGTTTGAATGGTGTCATAAGTTTTGAGGTGGGTAAGGTATCTGGGCCAGACCAGATGTGTGAGAAATATCTGTGCCAACACACTGACCTTCTGACTGACCCTGTGTACGAGTTTGAGAAGCGTCAGCTGTACAAGTGCCCCTGTACACTGGAGAGACTTGGGCGTCAGTGGCAGCTCTATGAGAGACGTGGGGAGAAACAAGATGTTTACTGCTACGCCATCAGCAGTCTGGCTAAGTTCAGGTTGTTGCAGGGAAACAAAAGGAATATGGTAAATATTATATTTAGTTGTAGAAGAAATCTTGTTTCAAATACTTTACTTCAATTTTTAAATCAATTTGATTTTAAAAAATATTAATCTACTTTTTTGTTTTCCACTTTTCAAAATGGTTCTACATAGCTGTGCTGTTACCATTGGACAAAACCAGCCAATGGCGATTG
This sequence comes from Physella acuta, assembly GCF_028476545.2. Lineage (NCBI taxonomy): Eukaryota > Metazoa > Mollusca > Gastropoda > Physidae > Physella > Physella acuta. The sequence continues at coordinate 441,648 of NW_026731622.1, read as the reverse complement.
GAGAGACTGGCAACAATCATGGCTGGAAGCTTCTTATATCCCAGCATCCCCAGACTCTGGACATGTTTTGATCAATGACCCTTGGCATATGGGATACTTCGATAACTTTCAAGCTCTAGAAAATATACAAGCACACCAATGGTGTTGTGTAGACTCTAGTCAAGTCAAACTTTGTAACCGGTTTTACCAGATTTTTCCAGATATGGGATGTTCAAATTTTGTTGAATTTGTGCCAGGTTAGTACTAAACTTTAGATAAAATATTGTTTTTTTTATAATTGATTGCTAATAATTTTTAAAATAAAAATCTATGCCTATAGCTTCTGCACTAGGCGACCCTCACATTATGACATTGGATGGTGTCACTTATGCTATGAATGGACTTGGTATTTTTACCATGATCAAGACCATGGACAAACAGTTTACTTTACAAGTTGGTCTAGCTATTTATATTTTTAAATTTCAAAAACAATATTATATCTATCATATTGAATGCATTTTATAATTTTTTTTCTATGATTGAATCGTGTAAATTTTTTATTTCATTAAATTATATGACTTTAACTATCAGTTGTGCTCTTTCACTAAAGGCCAAGACATCGCAGGTTGAAAGCAGCTCAGGTACCCTAACTAACGCCACAGTTTTTACAGGATTTGCAGCTCAAGAGTCTAACGATACACACTTTCAAATTGAATTGGCTGCATCAAATACATGTTAGTTTTAATAATGTACTTAAATTACCTTTGAATAACACACATTTATCTCTTTTATTTACCAGTTTTAAAATATATTTTTTGAAGGTAATAATTGATAAATAAAAACTCTTTTATAACTGTATTTTCCAGCTATGTTGCTGTGGGTAAATGGTATCGATATCACAAATGATTTCTACAAGAACGTTGACTCAGATGTTATTGTGTCCACTAACTCATTCAGTGTCATCAGGGAATACAGATCCAATAAATCTATAGCAGTGGCCAGTTTTGCCTCAGGTTGAGTTTTTATGTTTAATATATTCTAGTCTAGGCTTAGTATTATTTAACTTAAGTATAAAAAAGATGTAAAAATATAGGAAGGGAGAGAACAAATTAGTGACTATTATTTGAGAAATTATGCAACATAAATTTGAAGTTATTTAATTTTTTCTTAACGGTGTGCACAGGTAACTCTTAAATCTTATTGTTATTAACTCAAACAGATGCTATATCACCATATTGAAAAAAATTAAAAATACGTTTCTATTCCCGTCATTCTCTAGTGGTGTGGTGACTTTCGTTAAAAGTACAGGTGCTTAGCCACATAGTTATTCACTTGATATCTAGCAGTCAAAGCAAAGCTGTAGAATATCTTAAATGGGATGATATGTCTCCAACAAAATTAGTAATACACACAGAGTTAATTGTGTACTCAATCTCTCCTGAAAATCTCTTTATACACATCTGCCACAATCTCTACGACTATTAGATGCACAAGGTACACATTCTGCAAGTGCATGAGTATAAACTAATACAGCGTGCAAAGATTGATAACATTGATCTACAAACTGATTATTTTAAAATTAATTCAACTTGCTTTTATCATTATATTATTCCTTTCATAGTGGATTCTGTTTAGGTCAAAATGCTCTGTAGTATTCAATTTTAATTGTTATCTTGTGCTCCTCCTCTAAACTTTTAAGTTTAAATATTGAAAGTACGAATTGCTTTGATTCTATCGCTAGGTGTCAGCATAGAAGTGAATGTTGCTGTAAAAAGTCTGGAGATTATGTTTGAGGTCTCTAAGGAACTCCAAAACAAAACTCGAGGTTTGCTGGGAAACTTTAATGGTATCAAGACAGATGAGTTCATCCTTCCTAATGGACAAGTTCTTCCGTCAAACTTAAGTGAAAGGGAAATTTATTACCAGTTTGCTAAACAATGTAATAAAATTTTTAAAGTAAATTTATTTTTATACTGATAATTAATGGAAAACAAGACATGTACAATATTTAAATGGAATTATAAAGTATTCTCTTTAATGTCTAATTAAACATATTCGTCAATGTGCAGCATATAAAATTTTAAATTCTATTTTAACATGTCCACTCCAGGGCTAGTGAATTCCTCCAACTGTGTTTATAAATTCGAGCAAGGCAAAACTCTATTGGACTACCAGCACCCAGATCACGTGCCCTGGTTTAGAGATGAAGCTAATGAAACAGAAGTGGCCAAAGCTGTTGAAATCTGTGGCAGTAAAAACGACCCGTGTATCTTTGATTATTTGGTGACTGGGGACAAGAGATTTGCTGCTGCAACTAAATCCAAATTTGATGAGATGGTTGTCATCATTCAAAGTTTGGGTAATTAAATTATTATTTTTATAGGCAAAGCAATTATATTTAATCAAAAACATTTAATTTGTGCTCGGTGTTTTTTAATTCTAACTGTCAAATCTTTCCTATATGTTAACTATCATAACTTGTGAAACATATATTCGTGGCATTATTTTTATTACTATTAAAATAATCATAATTTTTGCTAGCAAATTAAAGTTAAAGATAAATATTATAAATCTGTAAACAGCGATATTAATTCAGTTAAATAATAAACAAGCTATCAGTTGCATAAGTCAGATCTTTATTTCACTTAAACAATATCCTTTTCTTTTTCTAATGTGATTAGAAAACAACCCTCCAGCCATAGCACTGAAAGAAAACCTAAACAATGGAGGCAGATGGAATGTAAAACAAGGGACACAATCAACTTTACAAGTTGTAGGAATAGATGGGGATGGAGATGACGTCACATTTGAGCTGAGTGGCAACATCACAGATGTCAAGTTCGATAAGAATGGTGTTATCACCTACACACCAGATGTCAAGAAACCTGTCTTGATACAGTTAGTTTTTACGTTTTTAATTATTGGTTTACAGATGAAGGACTATATAAGAAGAGTATTTAAAGTTTTTTTTGTAAATAATTATGGTTTTATATATGATTAACCTAATAGTATATAGATCTTCATAAATGAAATTATTGACGTTTATCTTATCAACTAGAGTTCGTGTCAAAGACTCGAAGGGAGCCTACTCTCCACTGTTGTACATCCCAGTTAGTGTTTGCCCACTCTGTAGTGGTCATGGTGTTTGTGATATAAATAGAACTAGAGAGGAAATTTTTAAAGGAATGTTCCTGATCCTGGCCTGTAGTTGTCATCCAGCTTACACGGGTAAATATTCATGTTTTATCTTTTATCATACATTTTTAACAATTAACAAATTATACTTTCTGTATTCATTTAATTTTCATAAAGTCTTAATCTATGTAGTCTTAAAATTAACTAATGATTACCTTTCATACAATACCATGTGAAGTATAGATTGAAATAGGCCCTATATATTAATATATAAAAAAATATAGAAGAAATAGTGCAACTATTACCATTAAAAAAAAAAAACTTTTAAATCTTAAAATATCTATCTAACTGTATGTACCATTAAATTGTGTATATATGTTGTCTGATTTTACTTTACTACACATTCTTTCACACAGGAGTTGAATGTGAATCAGAGCTGGATGCTTGTGCTATAAAACCTTGTTCCAAGGGACAGAACTGCACAGACCTAACAGCTCAACAACAGGGAAACAACTCAGTCGGTTATGTTTGTGGAAAATGTCCTCCTGGTTTTGTAGATTATGAAGGGTTATGTTTAGGTGAAAACATCTAGAATACCAATAACCTATCAAATTTATCTTTAAACAATGTAATAATTGACTGCACATCAGAGTATCAAATGGTTTATGTATTAACACTAATTTACTTAACACCTTTATATTTGTTGTAATTTTTATTTCATAGCATTGAATTTCTTTATAGCTAATTATTCTAACTATAAATTTTCTTGTAAACTAGATGTAAATGAGTGCAGTGATGAAAGCATGTGCAGCCAAACCTGTACAAACACTGAAGGCTCTTACATGTGCTCATGTAGACCTGGTTACAGGCTGGATACTGGAGACAAGAAAACTTGCACAGGTGAAGTTAAGACTAGAATACATACACTCTATCAAAACATGAATATGTTGAAGTAAAGATAGTAATACAATTTTAACATTAACATGACTATAAAATAATGTTTAACATCCCCTTAGACATCAATGAATGTGAGGAGAGATCATCCAAATGTCAACAGATTTGTACCAACACAGCTGGCAACTACACTTGTTCATGTCAGACTGGATACACCTTAGACAGCAATGGTCTAACATGTACTTTAGGTAATTGCAATTAGGTTTAACTCTCAGAAATCAGAAGTTATTTGAAACCATAAACTACTTTTTGTCAATCGTTTAAGAAAGTGTTTAACTCACTTTAAAACAAAACTTAATCTTTCACTAGTTACATTGCAAAATTATAAATTACAAAATAGTATTTGCCAAAAATCTGATTTGTTCATCTTATAGACTACTAAAGATGGTCTATCACATCTTTTATTTTCCATCACCAGATGATTCTTTAATCAGCAAATGTTATGACTGTGGCCAGGTTTGTTATGTCAACAATGATCAGGTAAACTGCAGCTGTAGATTGGGGTTTGAACCTGATCCTAAAGATAACAGTAATTGTAGAGGTAACTATATTATAAAAAACAATTTTTTTTCATAAAACACCAATCAATTTATTATTCACTTGATACTTTTACAACCAACATCTTTATTTTTAATTTACAATATTTGGTTTCTATTATAATTATCTTGGCACAAACATTTTGTGTACTTTAAACTAGCACAAATAATTTTTTTAGAACAATGTTTGTTAATAATTATAATATTTTTAAACAATAGAACTAATATTCACCTTATATTATTGATATAGTTGATTTACTAAAATCAGCTATTTAAAAGTGTATTTACCTTACCTCCACTTCCACAGATATAAATGAATGTGAGTATGGTAACAAGCCATGTGGCCAGATTTGTGAAAATCTTGAAGGAACATATGAATGCTCATGTTATAATGGCTACAAACTGGACAGTGATGGGATTTCTTGTCATGGTATAAAAGTTTGTTTTTTTTTAATTTAGTGAAGTTTTATTTAAAAAAAAAAATCTTTGTAAAACAGTAAGTTTAATTTTCATGTTTTTCCTAAAATTTACTTTAAAAAGTTAATAGATAAGATTTTATAGCATTTGCATTTCATTTTTTTATTTATTGCGTTTAAAAATGCTAAAAAATGTTTGTTATTTTTATTACAAATGAAGACATGTCATTTAAAAATTTTCAAAACCTCAGATTAATAATGAACAAAATTACATGTTTTTCTACACTATTTTATTGTGACAAAACTGTTTTTAATTACTTACAAAAACTTCAAATATTAAGTTCAAATTTAAATTATTGTATTTTATCTGACAAGGCTATTATTTTATTTTATTAAAATTTCTGTATAAATAATTAATTTATTCAGCCTGTGAAAGACCCTACTACGGAACCAATTGTGGCCAAATCTGCCAGTGTAGTGGCCATGGGTCATGTGACTCTGTTAGAGGTTGTGTCTGTGATAAAGAGTGGACAGGTGACCACTGTGAGCTGGATGTTGATGAGTGTGACCAGTCCAACCCATGTCCAGCTGGTTTTGTCTGTAAAAACAGAATTGGCTCATACACCTGTGTCTGTGCTGAGGGCTACAGGTTAACTAATGGAATCTGTACAGGTAGTAACTCACTTTGGTACGTCTTTTCATAACTTACAGGATCTAAAATTGAAATAACTCATCTCTTATGCATACATGAATCAAACCATAATTTGGTGGACACTTATACATGTCATTTTTAAAAAATAGATTCAAAGATTTTAGAACTTCTGGAGTTAGATATTTGTTTCCCTTCTTTGGTAAACAAAAGTGTGCAATAAAAAATTGAGAAACTTTTATAAAGACCGTTTTAAGAAGGCTGGATAAAAAATAATTATTTATAAAATTATCAAGCAAGAAAATATACTCTCCCCAGACATTGATGAATGTAAAGATATTTTTGTCAACACAACTTGTGACAAAATGCTGGAGGTTTGTGTCAACACAGTGGGCAGCTACAGCTGTCAGTGTAAGAAAGGATTTGCCAGAAATTCTCTAGCTGTTTGTCAAGGTAGGCATGTATTGTTTTCATATTTATAATATTGTAATCAAACAGGCTTATTTTTATCTCGTATTGTCAATTTTGCTTAAGGTTAAAATATATCATCTTAAAATGGAAAATGCAAGCAAATTTAATGTTAAAATACAATATTTTAATAGAAATACAAATATATTGAATGTAAAACATGTCTGACTGAAAGTGCATGAAAAAATATTGATTGTAACTCAGATTGATTGAATGTAATATAAATGGGGCATGACCACTATTGTTTCAGATATTGATGAGTGTATGACTAATGTCATATGCCCTCTATTGTTTCAGATATTGATGAATGTTTGACCAAAGCTGATGAATGTGAACAGGTGTGTGAAAACAAACCTGGGTCTTATAATTGTTTGTGTCGACAAGGCTACACATTGGCAGATGACCGCTTTTCATGTCTGAAAGGTAACTTTAAAGCTATAATTAATAATATTATATTCAGTACTTTCCCTCTCCAGCTATTTATTGTTTGATATCATTCTATTGCTGTGACCTTCAGTCCTACAGTTGGTTCACTTGTAATTCATTAAATGGACATGTTTGTTATTTGTGTATAGAATCATATAAATATTAATTCATATTACTTATCCAATCATTAGCAATTAAAAACCAAGGTAGTAGTAATATATTGAATTTAATAATATAGTTAAATTGTATATTATTAGAGCTGAAATATTAGTCAGTAATGGGTAACTGAATAATTAAGAATTTTGATTATCACATCATCAATCATCAGTGAGAGACCCTTGTCAAGGATTTAACGTAAACTGTAGCTATGGCTGTGTTGTGGATGTAGATAACAAACCTTACTGCTACTGTCCTAGAGGATACAAACTTACTGGACAAGAAAATTGTGAAGGTAAGGACATCAGTTTTAGGTATAAAACAATATGTGACTTTCTATATTGTATTTAGTTTCATTTTTAAATGTTTAAAATTATAATAATATATTAATTGATTTAACCTCTAACACCTTAGCATATTCATATAAGGTTGAGAGTACAATCAGAAATATCCGTTTTGTCATTATTATTGAAAAATGCATCCAGCTGTAGTCTAATCTGAACTGAAATTTAGCTTGCATTAAATATTTTAAAATATTTTTTATAGCTATGCTATTAAACTGACCCAATATATGATGAGTTTTGATGGTATATTTGAAATACCAAGAAATGTCAAAATGTCTACTAAATTTACAGTTTAGCATTCAGTTTTTTGCTTTATTTATTTCATCAGTTAAAAAAACAACAACACATAATTGATTTCTAATGAAATCAAAAATAATTCGAAGGTAAATTTACTTTCACTAAACACAATTAAGATTTATAATTAATTATAAGTTTTAGCTATAAATAAAATATTCACAGACATCAATGAATGTGAGTCAAATATTGACAACCATTGCTCAAACAGAGATGGATGTGTAAACACTAATGGCAGCTACACATGTTCCTGCCCATCAGGATTCAAGCTGGACAATGATGGTCACACATGCATTGGTAAGTTTGGATTGTGACATTTTAAAATTTTGATGAGAATAATTGTTTATAGTATCAACAATATTACTTATATAAAAGTTTACCATATTGTACTTGTTGTTGTGACAAAAAAAAAGATTGAGTTTAAATTATATATGGTATGAGGTTTTACTGGTTGTACAATATTAATATTTATTACAAACTAACAAATTAATATATGTGCAACAAAAAATTCTTTATTTTAGTAATTACATATTGAAATTACAAGAACAGATTGGATTATATAACACATTTTTAAAAAAAGTTAACTTTTTGTTTTGTTTTCTTTTGAATTAATTTAGCTTGTAGTGGAGAAACCTGGGGCATTCAGTGTTCTCAGTCTTGTAGCTGTGGGTCAGGGGCAGATCACTGTGATCCAAAAGTTGGTTGTGTCTGTAAACAGGGGTACACAGGTAAAGGAACAATAAATGTCTACACATACTAAAAAAAACCTGTTGTTTAAGTATTTCTTTCTCCGTAAATCTAACTATATTCAACATATTATTATCTCACAATTTAAGGAAAGTACTGCTCAGTTGATATTGATGAATGTAGCAGTGGAAATTTAACTTGTGGAGCTAAAGAAAAATGTGTTAATCTACCTGGTTCTGCTACCTGCCAGTGTCAGAATGGATATTTGAGAAAAGATGGAGTGTGTACAGGTGACTTGCTTATAAAGTTATGACTGGCTTAATTGAAACATAACAAAAACTGATGAGTAAAAACAATTATGTAACAAATTACAAAATATACACTTTCTAAAATAATTGGGAAACTACATACATTTGTGTAACAAATTACAAAATAGACACCTAAAATAATTGGGAAACTACAGATGAGAAACAAATTACAAAATAGACTACTTCTAAAATAATTGGGAAACTTAATTTATTTTTATCGTTTTATGTGCCATTTTTTACTTTTCACTGCTTAAATTACATTTTTTTAATTCAGCAAGCATAATTGTTTACATTTATTGAATTAAAAAAAAATTATTTGCTGTGTTATCCAGATATAAATGAGTGCACCAGTTTCTTAACTAATGACTGCAGTCAGGTGTGTACCAACATTGAAGGAGGATTCATTTGCTCTTGTTATGCAGGGTATGCATTTAATTCAACAACACAGATGTGTGAGGGTAAGCTTCTTAGAAAATATTAATTACTGAATAATCAATTTCATGAACCAACATATTGCTGTTTAAAAAATAGAAGTTGGTAGGTCTATAGCATTGTTTTTTTTTTTTATTTAAAAAATTAAATTCCACGTGTAACACATAAGCTTTACCTGAATAACATAAATATTATCTTTGACTGGTGGGAGTTAAGTTAAGTTTACATTCTTCAAAATAGTTTAACAAAATAAAACATATACAAATTAAATTGTGTAAACATATTTGATAATTCTTAAAATTTAAAAAAGAATCCATAATTACACATTTTTTGAAAGACAATAATTATGTGTTCCAGACATAAACGAGTGTGACCAAGGTTTATCCAGGTGTGAACAGACTTGTATCAACACAGAAGGAAGCTACAGATGTTCCTGTCCATCTGGCCTGTACCTCCAGCAAGATGGTCTCACATGTAGAGGTAGGAAATTTAACTATTATTGTTTTTCAATGAAATATTTTACAATGATTCTCTTTCATTTGAGCAAAATAAATCAATACATCAGTTGTTTTGTTTTTTAAAGAGTATTTTCATAACTTTGTTTTTAAAAAAAATTATTTTAGTTTAATATAATTAACTTATACAACCTCAGCTACAATTCCATGCAAAACCAAAACCAACTGCAGCTACCAATGTGCTGTAATGGATAATGTTGAAACCTGCTTTTGCCCCAAGGGGAAAATTTTGGCAACAAATGGACTAGACTGTGTTGGTAAGTAGATCTGTATGTGAATACAAATTTAAACTATACCCATACAGATGTAGAACTATGTTAAAAATATGTTGAAATAAACCCAAACAGCTGTAGACCTATGTTCAAATTAAACTTAAACTGATGTAGTCTCTATACCTATATTGCAATAATAACTAAACATAACAGATGTAGACCTATGTTGAAAATAAACTTAACCTCAACAGATGTAGACCTATGTGCCAACAGCCCTTTTACTTTTGGTTGTGTTGAGACCAGAGACAACACCAGCATTGAATGTGTGTGTGGGCTGGGAGAAAAGTTGGATTCTAATGGACTCTCTTGCTCTGGTAAAATTTTAATCATGTAAAGTAATTCTAACAAAAGTCGAGTTTTGAAAAAAAAAAAACAACATTAAAATGATTTTAAACGATTATTTTATTAGTTATTTTGTTATAATTATCTTATTTTAATTTTAATTGAAGTGTAATGTAACATTTGTCGTGTTCTTAAAACTATAAGTAAAAAAGTTTTTTCAAATTGGTGTAGTATTTTCTTAATTAGCTTGTTACTTTAGTTAACTACAAGTTTCCTCACTATTAGATAGAATATTATGATATGCCAAAGGTATGTAGTAATGTATTTTATCAAATTTAATTACTCTTATTCCTATTCTAAAAAACAAAATTATTGCAAGCCCATTTCAGTAAGCTACTTTTCACACTCAGTTTAAATAAGTCAAAAAGGTAGTTGTAAGTAAAATCATTATATATTCAATGATATTACAGCATGTAATGCGGGTACCTGGGGAAGTGGATGTACCAAAACTTGCAGCTGTGTAACAACTAACACACAATTCTGTGATAAAAAAACTGGCGACTGCCATTGTAAGCCTGGGTGGAATGGCAGCACATGTGGAGAAGACATTGATGAGTGTACGGCCTCCAACGTGTGCCCTGTACATTCACACTGTACCAACACTGATGGAGGCTACGTCTGTTCTTGTGATGTTGGATTTGTGAACATCAACCAGACTACATGTCAGGGTACGGGAAATTCTGACTTTACAGTTTAAATACTTTGTTTTTAATTTTAATGTACAATTGCTATAAACAGCTGGCATTAAAATAGCTCCTAATTTTTATTTTTAAAAAAGTGAGTAGATGGGTACATTGATAAATTAAAATTGTTTATTCTCTTTATGCAGCCTGTGATGAAGACTTCTATGGTCCAACATGTACACTCCGCTGCTCTTGTCCACCAAACGCTGCATGCAACAATGTCAATGGCAGCTGCTACTGTAAGCCTGGCTGGCGTGGACCAGCTTGTGAGACAGACGTCAATGAATGTCAGGAAGGTACACACACATGTAGTCAGGGTAAACTGCAAGTCTGTGTAAACAAAGATGGAGGCTATGAATGCTCCTGCAAGATTGGTTACTCAAAGTCATGTGACACATGCCAATGTGAAGGTAGATTTGTATTTTAATGTACAGAAAACTGTATATTATAATAAATTATGTATATTATTTATGTATTAAATATGGTATCAACATTTTAGTGATGCAGCATATACAATAAATTTGTATATTTTAGCTTTAAGATTATTAGCAAAAGTTGTTTATTGTAAGACTGAAAAATAAACTGAGTGAAAAATAAATTCAATGAAACATTTACTAATGATACAGAGTGTCCTGAAGGCAAATGGGGCCAAGACTGCTCACACACCTGTACCTGTGTAGCAGCCAACACTCACCTGTGTGATAAAACAAATGGTAGCTGTGTCTGTAAGACAGGATGGAATGGAACCAGATGTGATGTGGATTTTGATGAATGTAAACAAACATCTGACCAGTGTCCAGTTCATTCTTCTTGTATTAATAATGATGGAGGGTACAGTTGTTCCTGTAATGAAGGTTACACTAAAAATCCAGATAATATTACATGTGAAGGCAAGACATTTCAGATTTTATATTTATAAATTATAAGACGAAGTTTTTAGCTACATACTTTTTACCAAAACATTAGATAATACCTAGTTTGTTTGTACACTAATTTTATTGTATACATACCTATGTAAATTTACTGTAATATTGTATTTTTTAAAATAAAGATAATATTAACATTTTAATATATATTTTTGACAGAGCTTGTTGCACGTGAAATAACCATTGTCTTCAATTTTGATGCTTCTAAAAAAAACTTAGAAGACATTAATAGTAATGATTACAAAGAAATAAAAGTCCAAGTTGAAGATGCGGTAAATATATTTCTATATTATTCCATAGCTCTGCATAATATATAAATGTTACCTGTATATTATTAAATGTGCATTTATTTATAACTTAATGATTAAGTTATACATATTAATAATAAATGTTCCTTGCTTTGGAATGTGTTCTAAATTTACTCTTAATGCTGTAAAAGTTCATCTTGTTGTCTTTCCTTTTTAATTGATTTTATTAATCTTTTAAATATATTTTGGAGGTTAGATTTATATTAAATTAGACTACAAATTAGATATCTTTGCATTATCATCAAAGAAAAATGTAAATACAAGGTTTTCCTCATTAGAAGTAAGTCAAAATTGAGTTACAAATTTCGCCCACAAATCCATAGACAAGCAAGCAAGCAAACAAAAAGACATTGTTAACTGAAATAAAAGCCAATACATTTCAAAAGATAACATTTTTAATTGGATATGTTTTCATGAGGATTTTCAAACACCACCAAAATAAAATTTCTTTATATCGATGCTTTTCAACTTACTGTTTTTATTTTAATACATTTTTTTTCATCACAAAATAATTTTTGTTATTGCAGTTATTAGCCAAATTGAAGCGGCAATCTTCTTTCATATTTAGCATAACTGTTAAAAATATGAGGTTTGTGTTATTTTGAAACATTTTATTTGTTATTTACTTACTTTATTAAAAAAAACCCACTGATTTTTTAAATTAAAGCCTACTTCTGTTTTTTTCTATGTCTAATAAAATATCTAAAAAACTATCACATGAATAGAAAAGGAAGTCTGATTGTTGATGTAGATGTGATTCTTCTGAAAAATACCAATACGTTGGATGTAATCACTTTAGCTCTACAGTCTATCATTGTAGATGGTATAACACTTGATGGACAGCTTGTTTACATACTTCAGGCTTTAGTTGACAGAAGCAATGGTGAGTTATATTCAAAATTAACTGGTGTTTTTGTAATTTTACTGAAATACATCTATTATTGCTATACGTTTAAAGGTTAATGTTTGAAATTAATGTAAATCAGCAATTTAATTTAGTTATTTTGATACCTGGAATGTAAATCACTTAAAAAACTGGAGGCAACTACTATGAAGTATTGAAATACATGAAGCCTATTATTTATAACAAAATACTGAGTGATTCTGGCTTTCAAGAGTAGCACTTGGACAAAAATATTTTAACAACAGTAAACTATTTTCAGTTATGCTTTCTATAATAGTTGTTTATCAGTTACTGCATGAGGTTTATATGAAAATGATTTAATATGTTCAGAAGTTTAAAATGTTAGTCTGAAAGATTTTGAACTTTTAAATTTACATTTTTATAAGTTCAGTAAAATAAGATCTTTATCGCTATGTTGTGAGTGTGGCCTAAATTAATTGAAAAAACAACTGGAAGACTTGTAAAAGGAAAAAAAAAGGTTTTCATTGTTTAGTTTTTGCAATATTAAAAGATTAGTGCAGATAACCAAAATCATATTTGTAGATTTAAATATAATCGAAAAAAGATATTGCAGCACCAACAAAATCTCAGCTTCATCAACTCCATTGTTATTTAAATAAATATGTTACATTTAAAATAATGTTTCTTTCAATAATATAGTCTAATTATGGTGATTTGATATTAAAAGAAGTAAAATAAAAATATATTTTAAAGGCTAAAAATTTAACTTGGGAACTCTAAATAAAGTCTAACATATAGAATTTAGAAAACAATTAACATCATTCGAATAGATTAATGTTCAATATATATATATATATATATATATATATATATATATATATATATATATATATATATATATATATATATATATATATATATATATTACTAGAAACATAACTTAAGCTTTACTTTCCACTTACATCATTGCACAATTTTTTTATAGTTTCCATCTTATCTTGTGAAGCAAGATATAAAATAATTCCATGTAAAGAGAATGAAGAATGCTATCTAGACTACAATTTAGCCACTTGCAGGTAAAATAACGTGGATGAGATGTACAACTAAATATTCAGTTTGAGTTATTAAATTCTATAAGGGGTACACAATGTTAAGCTTTTATGCTCGCATTATGTTAGCTTTGTAATTGTAGATTTCACATAGAAATACTAGATTTGACTTTACTAAAATATACTGCTATCCCTAATTGAAATAAGCATATATTTTGTTTAATTTCTTTCAGACCAGTTGATAAAGGTAATTTTTATTTTTTTAAAATTACTGTTAATTATAGCCTACAATAGGCATGTAATTTTGTTTTTAGTTATCATTCTAATTTTTAGTGAATAGCTTGGAAAAATATAATATAGTTATTAAGAAGCAACAGTTAAGTCTTACAACAGTAGAAAACGTAGACCAATTTTAATAGTTTGGCAGTTTACTATTTAGAATTGTTTTTTAACTGTTCCAGTTAACATAAGTCTTATTGTTGGGCTAACTATTGGATTAACACTGTTTGTGGTTGCATGCATTGTTATTGGAGTTGTTGTTGGAAAATATTCAAAGAAGCATAAAAGAGAAACTTATGAAGCTAACTTAGATGCATCTCAAATATCACAGTTGGTATATCAAGGTTTCCCGAAAGAGTGAGAAAATTTTATATTTGTACTTAAAATAAGATCAAAGCATCAACAATAATGCACATTTAAACTGATAATGGTTATTAGTGATATTATTTAAATGTAATACAAATTTGGTGACATTGTATTGAGAAGGAATATATACTTTCTGAAACTATAATAATTAAATTTTTATTTTTATCATTGATAAGAACTAAAATATTTAGAGTATAATTTAAGTATAAACTAACTATTCATATTTAAAAGTAATTAGCTTATTTTTATTCTTTATTGCAGGTGTAGTGATGCAAGCAAAACCTACTCAAATCCAACTTATGACAAATAAATAAATTATTTAACTAATATCACATTCTTGAAATTTGAAATGTGTCACATACTTAAATTGTAGATGTTCTGTTTAAATTTTTTAACATAATACTGGTTTTTATTAGGTGTTTTTTTTAAACATATATTTCAAATGCAGTTTTAAACAAGTAGGCCTATTATTAAATTATTATTTTTTACAGGTACTTTAATTGATAATTGTGTATTTTAAATTTGTGGACAAGTTTCATGTATTAAATTAATGTCTTAATGAAATATCTGAATTCTAAATAGGCCTACTCTACTTGAGTAGCATACTTGTAAATAGTTACAAAAAGTTAATAGATCTAGTTATTAGAATCTAGATCTATCTAGATCTAAATAGCTAAGCCAAATAGACTTGGAAAAATAAATATTTGCTTTCATTCTCAGTTTTATTTAATACAATGTGGTAATCTATCCGCGTTTTAGGTGCGTAAAATCGGCTGAGGCTGGTTGTTACTAGTTGTTAGTAATGTGCGAAATAGTTGCCTCATTGTTAAGGCTTAAATATAAGTATATTGGGATTTATTTGTGTGATATATTATAGATAACTGAATAATAAACCAAAACCAATGACTAAATATAGCAATATATGCCAAAAATTAACCTTAAATAGCAGTGTTTGCAAGCAAGAATTGCTATAGTTTTGGTTTATAAACAACGGTCATCTGTAAATTAGAGTGGTTTCCCCTAAATCTCCCACTAGGGGTCATCCGCTTATGAAGTCCTCAAAATTTTGGAACTTTAGACTATCATTTGTGGCTGTCTAGCTATCAACGACTTTATGGGATCGGATAAATTCGGCTAATGAACTTGACGTCATTACATTACTTTTACTCAACTTTACGCTGCATGTGTTTCGAAAACAAACGGCCTCTTCCCCATTTTTGTGGTCTCGCTGACCGTTAGCCCAACACACTTGACCAAGTGAGCACTTCATACACACGCTTTTATTTAAATATTTACTTGTAATTAACTTGGTAATTCTACCTCATGACACAAAATAATTATGATATGGTTACAATAAGTTTGAAATGTTTAAAAATAAACTTGAAAACCAAGAATTGTTTTTAAAAATTGCCGCGGTCACTGCCCCCATCCCCTCCCGCAAGTAAAAAAAAAGATGGCTGCTAAAGTAAATATTTTTATATGCTTGGTTGCATCTGATGAAAACATCGCTAGTCTTCATTTATTACTGAAAAGTTTTAAAACAATTGTTCAAAAATAATTCCTCCTAAAAATGTGAAATAGATCTAATTACTAAAGTTTAATCAGTCACTTTTTGTTAACTAACTAGATCTAGATCTAGATCTAGATTCTAGTCTCGGCCGATTTTACGATCCTAAAACAATAGATTACCCTTCATTTTTCTAGGCCTAAATCAGTAAGTAATAAGGTAATTTTAGGTAAGTAGTATTAATTAGTAATTATAACTAGATCTAGATCTACATATTTTCTTCAATTGCCTTACATTCTAGATCTAGAGATTTATATTTTAAGATGTTTTTTGGGAATAAAAATAAAATACAACAAATTTAATATTTTTTCTTATTTTCTGATATTTCAAGTAACTATTAGGGAGAAAAAACCTGACAGCTGAAGTAAACAATCCTTACTTATCTCAAAGTAGTGGTTGTGATCTCTCGCATTCAAGAGATTTAAATGTTTAATCATAAGATTTATATTTTGTCTATATAGCAAAACATCAATTTAGGAAATCTTAAAGATCTTAACATTTTTACATTCGGAATACTTAAGTTAAAGGACATCACAGAGTATCGTTACCGTTTTATAAGCTTATCTTACATCTGTTTAATAATATTAGGTGCTTAAAATGTGGGTGACATTTCTGAATTAGGCCCACATATTTAAAAGTGAAATGTACCATATCTGTTATTGTTAATTGTTTGTACCTTTGTTAATCTGTTTGAGCATTGCTGTAGTCGTTATACTTGTAAGATGGCAATGTTAAAAAGAGAGGTCCTCCAGCGAATGGTGATTAATCTGCTTGTGACAGCCTGGCAGCTCATTATGTAAAGTGAATAAATATTAAAAATCTTTTTAATAATACGCTTCGATTGCATTGCAATTTTTTAAAACTCATTTACCTTCTTTAATATTAACATTGGTCGACAAAATAGGTAGGGGGTCATATTTCATGAGCGAACAAAGCTTTTATTAAAGAGTGACGACGCACAGACGACCGGACGGACAGAAGTACAGACAGAAACACAGGCAGACAGACATGCAGACAAACAGAGTTTCTTCCAGGCATCTCTTCGGGGGGGCTAAGCCCCCCCCCCCCCCGAAAATTTTTTACCGCCCCCCCCCCGAACGAAATGAAATTTATATAATTTATATAGAAAATATATACTTTTAATAGTGTCCGCCCCCCCGAAGAAAGTTTACCGCCCCCCCGAAGATTTCAAGTGCCCCCCCCCCCCCGGAGAAAAAAGTCTGGAAGAAACACTGCAGACAAACAGACGGACGGACGGACAAACAGACATACACAAGGACAGATGGACAAACAGACTGATGCACGGACGGATTGACGGGCGGTTGGACAAGTTTTTATGTTTTCCGACTAAATGGCGTAAAACGTCACATTTCTCAAAATCGCAAAAGCGGAGTGATACAATTCATCAAGGAATAGATCACTATATATAAAGTGCAACTTATTAAATTGTATTATATTATATGAGAATAAAAAAAAATTCCATTACAAAAATTTCGATAAATGAATCTGGCACTAAATATATTCAACTGTTTGTAAACAAAACATTTCAAAACATTTTTAAAAAGGGCGTGCTAAATATGAACTTTATAAATCAATAGAATACGATCACCTTTCTAATAATTCATAATATATAAAGTATTTTTCTTTTAAAGTTATATTATATAAATTCAGGAAAAAAAGTGAAATAAGAATCGGGGAACTTCATCGTTAGTTTCACACAGAAAACTTTTCAAATCAGCTTAGACATTGTCAATTAATGACGTCAAACACTTTGTGTGAGGAGGAGGAGGAAGTAATACTTCTGTGACACTGCATTACTTGGGGGGGGGGGGGGCATTGATCTAACGATGAGACGTAACATTTACCTGGAAGGTGAAAGTGACCAAAAGAGTACAGCCTTAACATCTCAATTTCTAAATTCACTTCCTTATAGAAACTATGTAACAAAAAAACTGTGGTATTGTTGTTTGGGGGGTGGGGGGAGGGAGGTCGAAATGGGTTCATGTCGTCATTTCAAGAATGTGACATACGAGAAATGTCACGGAACTAAATAAATTTGTACTTTGAGGTACCACTTTCTTATATACTTCCTCGTTCTATTTTGGTCGACACCTTCGAATTACAAAAGCCCTCATCTCCAAAGTTAAATAGATCATTTTAATACTAAGTTGGGCGTGGCGTGTGATATCATGCTAGAACGCATTCGGTTATTAGCAGGGCGCAAGTACGTTTCATTGCATGTGTTTTTCTTCACACATGAGCAGCGAAAATTGGATTCAGGTGCGATAAATTTAAAACATTTGACTTCATCCTCACGAGCGTTTCACTGTTTTAATCTTTCACTTCTGTGCTCTAGTACACAAAGCTAGTGACAAATTTCAAAAGACGAAAAAGATTATAAACTAACAAACGCAGAGTTAAGAGTCATTTCTCTGTCAGGTGTTTCCCCAACGCAGTGCATAGACAAAATAAATAGCCAGAATTAACAAACGGCTTAAGGGGGATTAGTGCGGTTAATACTTTTACGTTTTGGAATTATATATATTCCTGTTTCAGTTTTTATAAGCTTTTATTTAACTCACTTCCTCTGTCTTTCGTTAGTCTGTCGTCAGTGAGTCTGTATAGATCGAAACGTCCGAGCGAAATTTCGGACACTTCTAAATGACATATTTGTTTCAACGTTGGCATGTGGGTCAAGACATGAAGACAATGCAACATGAAATAAAATTTGACTTAATTGGTTGCCTGATTAATTTTTTTATGAATTAATTAAATTTTTATCCAAATTAGTAGGCTGTCACATCGAATTATTTCGCGCTATTAGACACGCATCATCACTATCAATAGGTGCGCAATGGGTTTTAATCATGCAACTCTATTGTAAATAAAACATGTACAGTACATAAAAAATAATAAATAAAAAAACGTTTTAATAACAAGCTTTTATGTAATAATGCACTAGAAAGTAGAAAATAAATTATACACTACTATTTAAATTACTATAAAGAAAAGCGTGAGTCTCTTCCTAAATATTAGTAAAGGTATACAATAGGTATTAAAGTGACCCACGCTTTTCTTTATAGTTATTTAAATAGTAGTGCATAATTTATTTTCTACTTTTTAGTACATTATTACATAAAAGCTTGGTATTAAAACGGTTTTTATTTATGAATTTCTTTTTGTTTGACATCAAATCTTCTTGTCCACGACGTGTGGGGATTATTTTCAAGCTTCTGTTGTTTATTAAGAAGTTAAATGTTTTTTACAATCACTACAACAACGATTATATAACTGTGGTTAGGTAAAACAAAACAAATTCGTTGTCACGTTTGGAAAAGATGGGGAGTCGACAGGCTAAGGGTAAGCATTTAACATTTTATTCTTGCTTGATCCAGGATGTAAAGGTAAATTCCTAGTCGCTGTGAAAACATAAAATACTTGATACAGTTTGTGGAGTCGTGCATATTTATCATGCATACGTCATCTTACATTTGTTTTAAATGCAGGTCTAGAGGAAGTAGAATCAGTTGTAAAACTCGACTGGTTGCTGGTATACAACATTCAAGCTACACATCCGTTAAAGGTAAGGTTAAATGTTTGTAGGTCATCAAATATAGGTATTTATCTCATTTAGATAGTTTCAGCTGATGGGATGTTAAGTACTACCAGCCATTGGTACCCGTCACACGTGAATTATTAGTCTAAATTTTTATGCTACACTTGTTTGAGAAAAATTAATTTATAAAATAGTTAATGGTAAAAACGCATTGTGCTTAATTACACGT
This sequence comes from Physella acuta, assembly GCF_028476545.2. Taxonomy (NCBI): domain Eukaryota; kingdom Metazoa; phylum Mollusca; class Gastropoda; family Physidae; genus Physella; species Physella acuta. The sequence continues at coordinate 421,907 of NW_026731622.1, read as the reverse complement.
TGAACTATATTAGTGATAAAGCAAATATATAACTAAATAGCAAAAGCTCCGACACATTAAAAATAACATAAGCTACTAATACCTATAAAAAAAATTAAAACCAAATTATATACATTATTTGTCAACACAACACCATATTAAATGCACACACGGATTAAGAGACTAAAATGATTTCGTTAAAAACTGGGCTGTTCAATGTTGTTTTTTAAGTAATTTTTGTTATTTTATCCCAAGAAAATTGTATACATTTCATAGCGTAAGTTTGGATAAGTAGATCTATAGGTTTAAATCAAATTTGAATGAAATATTTCATTTCTTCATGTTCTAAAATTGAAAGCAGACGCCATTAGTGTTGTGTACTTTTCGTAGTTTAAACATGTGACATCATTGTTTTTTTTGCTTTCTTGTCACAACCATAAACACTTTTCCGGTTGCGTAATTAAAAATGTATTTCTACATTCGAATATGCCTTTTTTTTAAATTTTACTTTTTAAATAAAATTTAGTTTATACATTTAATAGGCTACATCCAAGAAATTATTTTTAACAAAAGTCCAAGCAATTAAGTTCTCCATATGTCGCTGAAGATATCTCATAGCCTGCGGGTAGAAAGAGAGAAAGAGAGAGAGAGAGAGAGAAGTACGCACATTGGCTTTATATCGAATGCATATAGGGGTTTCGTCATAGAAATATTGTGATATATTCCTCTTATTTATAGCGATTCGTCATTATTCTATAATTTTAAAAGTTATTTTTTCTACGATATAAAATTATGTGTAGGTAAATCAAAATTACACTTTAATTTAGAATGACGTGGTCATAGTAGTTATACCAATATTTTTACAATTGTGCCCATAACTAACGCTACAACGAAAAACCGCACGTCATGAAAGTATTTTATACAATAATGTGTGCCGGCCTCCCGAGATATATATTTTTTTCCACATAACTCTGTGACAAGAACATGTGTAAGCGAAGATAACTTGGCCACAGTTTAAAAAAGAGAGAACTATAAATAACTTTAAAAAATGGCGACAATTGTTGGCCACACTAATCAGTCTTCTCCCATCCCCACCCCTCCCCACCTTACACACTCGGGGTCCGGCTGACCTGTATTATTATTATACCGATGCGTAAACGTGTTAAAACATGGACCCCTATTTGGTTTATCCTAGTGGGGAGGCGAGTAAGTGACGGTAGTTATTTGAAGGTTTGCCCATATTTTACACTGCAGTTTGAGTTGTGTTTTTTAAGTTTTACGCTAGAGTGTGGGATACTGACGGTAGAATAAAGAAAATTCCACCACAGCTACAGCCTGTTGTAATTTAATTTAAAAAGGCAACTTACTATCAAAGCTAAAGTGCAATGTGATTAATTTTAAACCATTTAAAAAAATTTAAATTGGTCAGCTGTGATCTCCATAAACGGCTTGAGCTCACCCCTCACACATCAACAGCGTCTGTTGTTATGGTAATACGTCCCTGCACCGATGTCCGTGCCTTTTTTTCTACGTGTTTGTATGTGTATTTGCTGATGTTTTTATAATAAGTCCACAGGGCTAAAAAGTATTTTAAAATAGCAAAACAGCATATTCTTAACGCTTCTACACCAAAGCATTATATGGGAGGATGAAGCAAACATTTACGGCAAAGAATGGCGATCGGTGAGGTTACTAGGATGCAGTCACATAAAAAATTCCATTAATAACATTTTGAAGATTCGGAGGTTGTGCGTTTTGTGATGTATTCAGGAAGGGGGGCTAAATTAATGTCCTCTTGGATCTCCTAATGAACTTTCATCTGATCTATTTAGGATGCTTTTGATATCGTTATTTCGTGATTGCTTGATTCATAGAATGAGCTATCCCAAATAGATGTAACCCATATTTTGAGCTGTTTGGATACTTACTAGGGTATTTATTTCTTTCCTTGGCAGTCGTATGGTCTATCTGTCTAAGCACACGTACACACAAACAGAAACACAAATCTCTCTCTATTTGGTACCTGATGCGTAGATATTTTCAGTAACGGTGTAATTGATAAGGTAATGTCAAATACCCTATTAATTACGACCTTTTTAAAAAAATTTGCCGAGAAATACGTTACTCGTAATAATACCAGCATAAAGAATCAATTTTAACATCCTCGACACTGGCCAAACTAATCGGACAGTGCGCGAACTGGCTGGCCTATGCGCGCATTGACCGGATTTCCGTTTTTGGTCGTGTCAAATACAATCCGGTTCTTTGGTGTTAATGCTTTTCGTTTAGGCTCACCAAAACTTTTGTCTGTTATCTACATTGAATGGTTATATACAACTATTGACTTTTTTTCTATTTTCTTCTCTAATTTGATAAGACACACACACAACTTTTCATTCTCTACAATTTCATGTTTTGAAATATTTCTTACCAAATTACAGTTATCATAACCTAATAGGGTTAGAGCTGTTACGTATCTTTTTTCTCGTTCTACGTTAGGCGACACCTTAAATATCTCATCTCTGAAAGTTAAATCGATCATTTTTATTGCTAAACTGGGCGCGGCGTGCGTGACGTGAGATAATATTTCGTTCATGCCCGGACGAATTCGGTTAAACACACAACAGTACGTAATTGCTTTTTATGGTATGTGTATTTCGTCACAAGTACATCAGCTGAGAATGACGAATTCACACACAGGTGAGATGAACTTGCAACATTTTATCGCTCTAGTGATCTTTTACAACATGCTGCGCCCTGTTATAACGGCAAAACTCCCTTAAATGCAACACCGCTAATTAAAGAATATTGTGATACTGGATAACGTGATACAACCTATATATATATATATATATATATATATATATATATATATATATATATATATATATATATATAATTCTCTACATGGGGACCATACGAGACACCGCCAAGTAAACGAACGCCTTTACTCCCCCGCTCTCTAGGCATATAGTTACCACCCCCACCCCTACCATTCTGGTGAGCTAAGGTTCACCCCGAATGTTTACAATCGTAGTGACGGCTATTAGGGGCAGATAATTTAGTTTTTAGACGATTTGAAACTAAGTGAAGATAATAACATGTACTGCTTGCTCTTTTCATTGTCACCTGTAAACTTTCGTCACAGACGGCTGCTTTAAAGCAAAATATTTTTAGTCACAGTATCGGTAGTGTCGAATTAACAAATTATTAATTACTGAAAAATATAAATTAAACTAAATAGCGGCGTATGCTACGCCGCGGGTCATCTCGTTACAGTTAGTTCTCTTCGTGTGCTTTCCCCGCGGGTTCATAAACAAAAATACGTAATGGAATTTTTAACAAAAGAACGGGCTTGAAGGAGCGGTGTAGTTAAAGCTATCCATTCTCTAGAATAATAATATATACAAATCTGTAACGTTATATTTAGATTGGCAATTTAACCAGCATTCTTTCATTTCTTTGTGAAGATAAAAGTTTATGTAGTAATTTCTCATGTATTTGTTGAACCACTCAAATAAAAAAGAAATTAAAAAATTGACAAATTACAGTGGTTGTTAAAAGCACATTCATATTCCTTGTCACATTTTGACATCACTGGGGGATTAGATAAGCTGAAGGTATGTAGCAGACATTTTGCAATTGTCCCAGGATGTAAAAATAACTTCCCTGTTGCCGTAAAACATGTAAAAATGTTAAACATTTCGTACTGGAGTTGCGCACATTTATTCTACATCAGTTAACTCCCCTCCACTTGTAAGTATCGAGTATATAGAGTGAGTTTAAAGTCGACTATTTCTTAACAACATTTGATCTCGCTATAAACGTATAACACCATCTACACTTCAAGAGATATTGACGTTTTAATTTTTAATTTTTTAAACTTATTTAACCTGGAGTTGAAGAAGTCGATTAATTTATATTCAGCAATATTCATATTTTATTATTGCTTTTTAACATTGTAATGATTACCTTTTCGGTTCAATTTACTTCTGCGATTCCAATCGGTTAAAATTGCTTCATCATACTGTTCCATATATTACATTCGTAACCAAAACTGATAACAGGCCAACAGTAATAGATTGATATACAGTGGTGAACAGCAAATTGTTTATCAACTACTAAGATAAGATTTTATGTTTTTATTAAAATGCTTTTACAGGGTGTTAAAAGAAGCTATTGGTATTGCCTATTTGAAAAGTGCGTAAGTTCAATAAACGCAATGAACAGGCTAAACAATAGCTTGATTCTTGAGATGCAGGAAGTGATTTAGTTTTTCTACAAGAGGTCAAAACTAAGCTTTGCCAAAGGTTGTAGTAATGTAATTTTAATTAATGCGCTTGTCAAACCAACTTTTAAAATTACACTTATTTAAGTGAATACAATAAATTTGAATGAAACGCTCATATAGGGCTTTAATCTCGCATA
>NW_026731622.1:367500-415000 GCF_028476545.2 Physella acuta | reverse complement strand
CTGGACATCTGCAGACTGTTCTGTGGACATCAACGAATGCGATGACCCAAACACGTGCAGTGACCTGTACTCTGTTTGTGTCAACACACCTGGCAGCTACAGGTGTGACTGTAAACCTGGGCTAACTCTAAATAGCACTGGACAATGTTTGGGTATGTCTTTATAATGTTTATTTTTATTTGATTTCAATTGAGACGTTACAAGTGACGGTCTAATTGCTTCATACATCTCTTTGCTTAATTTAATACACTTAGGTTTTAATCGAACACCATGAACACATCACTGAGAAACGTTTAAAAAAACATGTTTTATTTTGCAATACGTTATCAACTTTTTTTAAAAATCCCCGCAAATTACAAAGTGACAATACAGAAACTACGAAAACAACTTAATTTTTACAATCCCGTTAAATTTATTAAATCCCAATATTTGTGTACATATTTTTAATCCGCCTGAATAAATAGACACCAAAGAATGTACACAGACGAATTGTTCACATGCTTGTGGCGTCACATCAACCAGCCCCAGAGCAGAAGTCTGTTATTGTCCTAAAGGCATGATGCTGAATCCTACAGATACCTTTACTTGTGTTGGTGAGTTGCATAAAAGTTTTATACTAAAACATACCTTTCTATTATCTAAAAATGTCTCGATATCGACATAATTACGAAATTGTTATAATTTTCGAATGATGCTTACTACTTTTTTTTTAAAATATTCAAATATAATTTTTGTAAATTATTGGTAAACTGTGTTGGCAACAAACAACACAATTTACCTGCAAAATCACAACCACATGTTTGTATGACAAATAGAAATTTTTATGAGTTTATTAATTATGTATAGGTTAGTTTCGATTCTATGTACATAGTTTAAATTATAAAAATACCTACCCCTCATTACCCAGAATGTAACGACTGGACATATGGGGAAAACTGTGATTTTTCATGCAAGTGTCTTCAGTCCAAAACACGATCATGTGACAAGACCAATGGCTTGTGTACCTGCTATTCTAACTGGACGTCCACCTTGTGTGATCAAGATGTAAATGAATGCAGTTTGGGGGCTCCTCCTTGCACGTCTGTAAATAATGTAGTTTGTAGTAACTCTCACGGGTCTTTTGAATGTCGCTGTATGGCCGGCCATGACAGAGTTAACCAGACAACATGCGAAGGTATGGAATATTTCTTGTTGACACATAGAGCATAGTACATACACACTTTTGCATATAATTATGCACACACCAATTTACAAATATATTTTTATATTTTAAAGTTTGATTTTTAAAAATTTTAAATGCAGCATTTCGTTTTCAACGTCTACTAATCATTTTCTTTTGGGACGGGAAAACACTATTTATTATTTATGCCTAAAATATCTAAATACAAGAAACCATGGCTTATATTTAAAAATACGAAACTGATTTAAAAAAAAATATTTGATCTATAGCTTGTGGAAAAGTCCTCACTCAGTCATCAGGAAAAATTGAAACAAGTTTGTATTCAGCAATTAATCAACCACATCTATCCCCTTTGTGCTGGTGGACGATTAGAGCCAAACAAGGAAATGTAGTTTCACTGGCGTAAGTATAGATGTGTCGTTGATAATGGATGGTTACATTTTTAAAATAACATAGTTATATTTCAAACTAAATTTACATATACAAATATATATATATATATATATATATATATATATATATATATATATATATATATATATATATATATGTATATATATATATAATTTGCGAGTGAACTGCTGTTCTTTTTTTCAGATTCAATAGTTTAGGTCTTTTCTACAGTTCTAATAATAAACCAGGTTACGTAGAAATTTATGATGGTGGACAAAACACGTCAAATTTAATTATTACCTTCTACGGTCAGATCAACTATAATGAATACCCACAAGGCATCGTTAGATCATCTGGAAATGAGCTCCTCATAATTACGTATCCAACGCCAATTGGAAATCAATACTACAGTGAAGAAACCGGAATAAGTGTGAATTATTGGACACATGGTATGGATGTAGACACTAGATTTTATACAGAAAGGAAAATTGCCTATAAACTAAAGATATCTATTACATATATAATTATGTAATATATATATATATATATATATATATATATATATATATATATATATATATATATATATTAATTAATTAATTACATATATATATATATATTTTATACTACAAACTCACACACACCCATATATATATATATATATATATATATATATATGTATGTATTTAATTATTTATTTGTTTATTTATTTATGTATTTATGTATTTATTTATTTATATATAACTACTCACAAGGTGATTTAGGACTTCAAAAAAGAAAATATATCTTTTTTTCTTTCTTCTTCTTTGTTCTAAAGTTTAGTGTTGGAAGAGATCCCCCTCCAACACAATAAAGTATTCGTGACAACTGGTTATGCGCCCTTGAGTCCGATTTCTGCCTGCTTTTTCTTCTGGATTTGCTTCCATACGTTTGTCTAACCAAGAACTACAAGCAGCAGTTGTTTGATTTTGGAATTGTCTCTTCTAGAAGAGTGGCTGCCCCCAGCTAACGAGCCTCATCTGCCCGAGGGTTCGAACTCGAGACTTTTCGGTTTAGCAACCATGAGCTTTTCCGACTCGACCACCCCGACCCTTCTTTACTTTCTCGTATATACGAAGTATAGAGAAAGTATTGTAATCGTGTACACAAATAACATGAAATTTTGATAGTTTTCACCGTTTTACTCCTCAGTCCTTCATCACATCCGGAGTATAGAGGACTTACTTTAATCAGGCAAAAATTATAAATACAAATATATAAACATTTTGGCGTTTTATGCGTTATCGAGTCGTAAAAACTGGATTTTGCAATTCTGTCGGTTTTCTGTGTGTGTGTTTGTCTGTGTGTAAACATGATTACTTGAGCACCGTTACAGCTAGGTTGATGAAATTTCATTTATAAGTATTTTATCAAAATCGTAGATCCGTATCAACTTTTGAGCGATTTCCTATAACCGAAAAAGGTACTTTTTCTACTTTGAATTTTACAAAAGCCTATAACTTGAGTACTATTTCAGATGGATAAATGAAATTTCACATGTAAGTAAAAAATCTAATTCTCTACCTTCTCTCCAATTTTGAGTAATTTCCGTTTATTGGAAATACTAATTTTCGCTATTTCCGATTTCTCAAAAAACGAATGTAAATTAAAACTAATAATATTCCGCACTATTATCCACGTTTTATTTGGCGTTCTCAGGTGTGCTATTATTTTTTCTACGAGATTTTATTCTATTTTAAAAAGTTTAAGTATTTAAAATGGATTAAAATTCATGTCTATATCCCGAGTTTTCATCCCTTGTTTTTTTTATAAAAGAATATTCGAGAAAGTTAGGGGAGATCGCTCCCGATTTATTTCAAAATCTGATACTTTTTTACATAATTTCTTTCTACAAATAAACCTAAACTGCGATTTTAAATAATGGACATGGTTCATACAATCAAATTGCATTATTCAATATAGAATGTTCCAATTTTACCTACGACGCCAACTGTACAACACCATGTACCTGTATCCAGGACAACACCAAGTATTGTAACAGCACCACTGGTCAGTGTGTTTGTAAGGAAGGATGGACATCACAGAACTGTTCTGTGGACATTGATGAGTGCTATGAAAACCCTTTGGCCTGTCCAGACTACTCAGATTGTCAAAACATAAACGGAAGTTTTAACTGCACGTGTAAGCCTGGACTGGTCATGGACACAAGCAGTCAATGTGTTGGTGAGTACATCATTATGTATTATTTCAATATTTGCAGACAATCGATTCCAAAAATAATTTAACTTGTTTTTAAATCGTTTCAACATAATAATATATTCTAACCATAGCTGACATCAGTACCGCCTCCTGCTCAGAAAGAAATTGTTCTCATGTTTGTGCTAATGTTTCAAATCAGACAACCTCGACAGAAGTGTGTTATTGTCCCATTGGAATGGTGTTGATTGGGGATCACTGCGTAGGTAAGTCGGTTTTATTATTTATGCGAAATAAAAAGATAAACGTTCTATATATAACAATTTCATTTTTGTGACGGGGAAACCATTTACCGTCATTTTGTGCAACCCCCACCCTCTGCCTGCGCTATTACTGCCCCCAACCCTTATCAGCTACATACCACGGCTCGCCCAGCGGCCTCTGATACTGCTGTTATAGTGTCCAGTTGGGGTGGTTACTCAGTAACCAATCCCTGAGTCTGAAACGCTTATGGGACATGTCCTTTGCGTTATGAGGCTCCTATAGTCTAATACATGGGTTCCCAAACTGGCTATCTGGGGGAGGGGGGGGGGGGTCGCGAATTGGTTCGACTAACCCCTAGCAATGAAAAAAAAATATTTAGAAGAATATCTAAAATTCGGCTTTACTAACATCACAGGAAATGAAATAGAGAAAAACAATGCGTACTGTGCAAAGTCGTTGTCAGCCATGAGTCTTATGACACCTTTAAAACTTAAACGTCATTTTGAGACGAGTAATTCGGAACACAGCCAAAAGTTATGGAGTTCTTTCGTTGGCATGAAGCTAGTTGCAAACGTCAGAGACTTGATCGAACAGGAAGTTTTCACCAAGGAAACACAGCATGAGTGCATACATCAAATGAAGTCGCATTAGAAATTGCCAAGCAAAAACAACATCTCACAAACCCCTGCATCTTGAAGATGGTGAAATTAATTTTTAGGGTTTCCAGTGCAGTAAAGATGCAACAAATAGCTCTGTCTAATATTACTATTCAGCGGCTTATAGCAGACATCTCCGTAGATGTTAAAGAACAAACTTTGACTGAAATCAAGCTTTCAAAAGCTTTCTTTGCTTTTCATGTTGATGAATCAACAACATTAGTTCGTGTTCGCAGTTGCTTGTCTTTGTGAAATATATTTATTCAGATGATATCGATGTAGAGTTGCTATTTTATGAAGAGATGGAGAAAATTATTATTTTTTTTTGAAACTGGAGGATTAAAATGAGAAAACTGCTGTGGGGTGTGGACAAAAATCGGGCTTTCAGAAAACAGTAAAATATTTAGCTCCCTAACCAAGGGGAATCCACTGCATGATTCACCGGTATCTCTTCCGACCCCATTGCTAATAAAAGTCGTAAATAATAAGCTGGAGCTCTAAACAGTTACTTATGAATAATGATCACGAGGTTTTGCTTTTCTACACTGCAGTACGCTGGCTGTCAAAAGGAAATATTGTGAATCGTGTTTTTTTTTTTTAAATTGAAAGATGAAATAATGTTGTTCTTGGAAGTGCAAGGGAAACAAGACCTTTTGATACACTTTAACGGCATAGTGTGGTAGGAGAGAGTATCATATCTAGCAGATATATTCAAACATCAACATACAAAATGAGCGAAACCTATCTCTTTTTACGATAAACTCGAGGCATTTATACCAGAGCTGCAAAATTATCGAAGAAAATAAATTTTGTAAATATTGCCATGTTTGAGAAACTCTGCAGTGTGGTAGATGAATCTGATTGTGAGATAAATAAAAAAATTCAACATGAGATTTCTGGGCATCTTAAATCTCTAGAAAACAAACCGCGGTGTTATTTTCCCTGAGCTGAAAGAAAAAGAAACTGCATTGACCCATAACCCATTCTCTGCGTCCCTTGATGTTGCCAACATTCTCGATGAATTACAAGATGAACTCTTAAATTGTCGGAATGACTCCGCATCATATGATAAACTGCTCACATTTTTGGTTTAGTACACACCATCCATACCCAAACGTGAAATTGATTGCCTTTCGAGTTTTAGTTTCTTTTGTGTCTACGTATTTTGCGAGAATTGATTTTCAACACTTTTCCTATTAAAAACAAATCACAAAAATAAATGACATGAAATTGGCGTTAACAAAAATTCAACTGCGAATGTTGAGGCTAGTTAATAGCACGTAATTTCACTCATCTTATTAAAACAGTTATCAAGAATAATTCATATTGAAAGTCTACTAGAAAATCTTACTTTAGTCCTTATACATTTCCTTATTAAATTCGACTTTTTAATTCCATGAGGGTCACGGGTCACTTTTTGTAAAGGGGTCCCACTCGAAAAAGTTTGGGAACCACTGGTCTGTCAGATGATTTGATGATTGCGCATTGGAAATTCAAGTAAAGGTGCGAAGATCCATATGATGCCGATGCCTCAAACCCCTTCTCACCACACATCTGATGGGCCCTAAAGACAGTACTTGTACAGCATGGAATCAGCAGTGTCGCAGTAGTTGCCGAAAAGAAAAGAGTTGGTATTCGTATAGCCTAAGGGGCTTCACTCCTGTTTGTTTTCGGGGTTTTCTCTCCTAGATGGGTTGCTGTCCACTAGATGACGAGCCTCGTCTACGCGAGAGTTTGAACTCAGGACTTTCGGGTTTGTTACCATGTGCTTACCCGTCCAACCTTGAAAGGACCGGTAATTAATAGAATCGCACTTTTACTCTACTTTCCAATAAACGGGCTACTGTGGGTGAACCTGTTATTGTGTCCGTTGTTGAGCTACTCCACGTTTTCAACGGGAGACCCTCTGTTTGACACGTACTTTGGTTTTGTACTATTTTATTTACTGTACCATTTGTTGTAACTCATGTTTGTTACAAATCAGAGTCGTAGAGAGGGGGGGGGGGGGGGCAGGGGGCGCGGACCGCACCGGGTGACACAATTAAGGGGGGTGACACCAAGGCAAAAAATAGCAAAATATATAGAGAAAAATTTGAGGGGGGGGGGGGTGCAAATTGGAAATTTAAAAGTTTGTCCCCGGGAAGGGTCGTTACACCTCTGGGGGGTGACACCATTAAGTGCCGCACCGGGTGACACCCGACCTCGCTACGCCACTGTTACAAATGTTACCAAGTATTTGTTAAATCTAATGAATGCACAAGCAGCCTACTCTTGCAGTTAAACTTGTGTTTATTAAGTAACTTATAATTTTATTACAGGCCGTAGTTCCGTAGTCATCAGACCTACTTATTAAGTTTACTTGCTGCTGCAAACCCTTGCAAAGACAAGTGGTCATCAAACTTAGCTATTAACAATGTTACTGTTTGCTGTAACTAACTACTGCAAATTAACTATAAAACCTCTTCCTGCCGTGATTTAGCTCACTAGACAGTTGAATTACTTATTCGTTTACTATACTTACTTACCGAAGAGCCTGGTATGTCGGACACCAAAATCCCCTACATTATAGCGTGGGGGAGGTGAGGTGCAAGACTGCCGGGAACCAAAAGGGGTCTGCTCTTGACCCTAACCAGATATTTTGACTTTAAGCTGCGGCCTTCACGTTGCTTCGGAAGAGTGCAATTAGTCGGACCAAGCTCATGACCCCCCTAATGGGTGCGGAATGGCTAGTGGTAGCCAACAGCAGCTATAGGTTTTTGATCTGGCCGAATGCCCCCCCCCCCCCCACGATCAAGCCGGTCTGGTGGCGTCTGGTGGGTGGGGAAGGAAAGCCCGGTGAGAGCCGACGGAAGTAGCGACCGATGTGTAGGAAACTCTCGTGGTCGGGGTTTGCTACACTGAGGCCTGCCTGGCTAATGGGAGTCCAACTCCTGAGCAGGTTTCCGTATTAGGGAGACTATACTTACTTTATTCCCGTAGATAAGTGGCTCTGACCATTCTATCGGTTGAATTAAATTGGTTTTTTTTTTACTGATTATCAAATATACTTTTAATTACACTTAAAACCATTGACAAGTATAGTACAGCTTTTATTGTTTTAAACACATGTAAAAAAATTCTTACTAAATAGTTTGAAGAGATTTGCATATTCTATGGGTTATATTTATATTTTTCACACCTTTCTACGTTATCTGGATTATTAAAAAAATATTCAACTACATTTCAGATTGCACGAACCAGACCTACGGTCCAGATTGCTACAAAAACTGCCCATGTGCTTTAAACAACACGAAATTTTGTAACACTCGCATAGGCAACTGTAGTTGCTTGACCAACTGGACAGGAGAGTTTTGTACAGTAGACGTTGATGAGTGCACACTTGGCACTCATAACTGTCCGGCACATTCAACTTGTACAAACACTTTTCAAGGCTTTATCTGTAAATGCGATGAGATAAACGGTTATACGGAGTCTGGCAATGGAACGTGTATACCTATAAGTAAATAAATATTCGTGTTATAATACGATAAACATAATTTTTTTATATTATATTACGATAAAAGTACATTTTTAGCACTAATTACGATTTTGTAAATAAATCTTATAGGCCTACTTAAATTTAGATGGCAGATAAATTGTCAAGCCAGTTTCCCTAATTTTGAATAGTAGATTTAGCAAAATATGTGCTTTTTGTCTGCTATTAAACTATCCACTGAAGCAACAATGTAATTTAACATTGAGTAATTTGAGCGCTAACTAAAGAAAACAAAACACATTTCAATCCACAGACTGCAGCTCTACGTTTTCAAACATCACAGGGATTATATCCAGTCCGAATTATCCGCTGCCATATTTTAACAATGCTAAGTGTTCTTGGTTGATCATTGGAGAGGAAGGAAGTGTCGTCTCTCTGGGGTAGAGTATCGTTTACACACTCATACCAATGTGAAATTAATTTAGGGGAAAGTGGGTTATTCGTTCCCCTTAAGAAAAACAAAATAACTTTACGTTAATTTTATAGCAAACTTTATTTAAAACCAAACAAATAAATCACGACTTCAAGTTGTAAATATTAAAAGGGGAGGCACAGTAATTAAGTACAAAAAAATAGCAATTACCCTCACGTGCGGCCAAATAGTATCACTGGTGTGTCCAATCGGTACTAAATGATTTAAAGAATTTCCTTTGTTCTGTAATAAGCATCATTATGCAATCAAACAATAGCCAATTTATTCTACAAATTAAAAAATTAAGCCGTATCTTCTTTAAGGTACTCATCGCACGTACGAACTGAATGTTTTACGTGATTGCTTTGTTTGTCTTGCAGATTTACACTTAATTCACTTGTTAACTATCTTCTTTTGATTTTTTTGTCATGCTTGATATTTTCTTAAGGGGTCATCCATAAATAACGTCACGCTTTATTGACAATTTTTACCCCCCCCCCCTTCACTCCGGCACACAGCGTCACAAAAAGCCAGACCCCCCCCTAAAATGACGTCACACCACAGCCTACAACCCCCCCTAAAATTGCAATTGAATTTTTTTTTTAAACATCGGTATTTTTCCTAATTCTTGTCTGAACTCTGTCAAAATAGAGTGTTTTAATCAATTCTTATTACACTTTATTAAAACCGTTTTCTAAAACGGGAAATAACGTCTAAAATTCGTTTTCTAACATTGCTTTTTTATAAAGCAAAAGTGTGACGTCACTCCATCTGAACCCCCCCCCCCCTCCACCTCTTCACACACCGTCACAAAATTACGTACCTCTCCTCCCCCCTACGAATGTGACGTCATTTATGGACGACCCTTAATGCCAGTGCTATTTGTTTTTTTTTCTGCAGGGCATCGGTAGGTAAAAGCTGACGTTCGTAAGGCCTGAATGATAATAACTCAGGGCCTTCATTTCTTCTACTTCTATTTTCTTGAGTCTTGACATGCATTGGCGGATAACCCCGAACAAAATCTACCGCCCCCCACCACCCCGAACGAAATGGAATGTATATAGAAAACATACACTATGACCTGTGTCCGCCCTCCCTCCCCGAAAGTATAAAGTGCCACCCCGGAGAAAAAAGTCTGGAAGAAACACGGCCTACCTCTAACTTAAATATTTTACACTAGGTCACGCATAAGCAGTTTCTCTATCACTATTACTGTGCAAATTTAACAACATATAATTTATAAAGCATTCCTGCTTTGAAGCCTTATAAAAGAAAAAAATCAAATTATTTTTATCTTTTCACAGATTTTCAGTTTTTATCTTAGAGACTACCTCAAAATGTACCTTTGATTATGTTGAGGTTTATGACGGCGAAAGTGCAGAGAGCAGACAAATTGGGAAATATTGTAGCTCTGATGTTCCAAGTTTGATACGAACTACAGGACACTACATGTATATAAACTTTGTATCTGATCGTAGTGTTCAGCAAACTGGTTTTAATGCAACGTACACCTCACATCGTGAGTTTTTAAAATGTTTTTAAAAAAATTAATTACAGTGATTAATTTAAAATTTAAAAAAAATGACATGTTCATTCTTCCATCGCCACAAAAAAAAATTATAATAAAAATCGTAAAAGGCGGGGCGATAAAACACGGTGGATTGATGATAACGTGTCAAGCTTTCCAATTTTCAGCCCTAAAAGTATTTGCCCTTCAGCCTTTTCTCGAATAATTCCTAAAGAATGGTGAGCTCTTACGTTTAGTGTATGTCTCATTTAAAATTAACGTTTGGAAATAGTGAATGTCTGAAACAGATGCAGCTAATATATATTGTAAATTCTTTTGTTTCATTAAGGGGAAATAATTTTGTGCAGCATACAAGCTGTAGTTTGAGGCTTGCCTTTAAATGAAATTGTTGGGAAATATAAAGATGGTTTGGTTTAGGGCAGATTAGGCTCTAATTCATCCGTTGAGAGGGCATGAGTGTTCCATATGTAAAAAAAGGCCATAATTCAAAAGTCACATTTTGACACTCTTATATAGGCCTATATATATATATATATATATATATATATATATATATATATATATATATATATATATATATATATATATATATATATATATATATATATATATATATATAAACATTTCCTAGAATGTCGCAGTTTTACCTACGGCGTGACATCTTGCGACACCAACTGTAAATGTGTGAGAGAAAACAGCCAGTTCTGTGACAACACCAATGGCGAGTGTATCTGTAAGCCTGGCTGGACCATGAGGGATTGTTCTGTTGACGTCAATGAATGTCTGGGTACCAACAACAAGGTGTGTCCAGACAACTCGGACTGTGTCAACCTGCTGGGCAGCTACAGGTGTGACTGTCACCTGGGATATGTGTACAACTCTACAACCAAAACATGCGATGGTAAGTCACAACACAATCTAAATTCTTCCAACCTTGTGTGCAGAAAGAAGTTTTTTTTATTATTGAACAACACAGTATTTTAAATATTTCAGCAAGTTCTGAATGTACCATCAAACAATGCTCTCATGCTTGCTATGTTGAAAGTTCTGGAGTAGAAAAATGTGTTTGTCCCAAAGGACTGGAACTTGATACAGAAACACAGCTCTTTTGCATTGGTAAGAAATGATTAATACTTCTCAATAAAAGTTTTCAATTAATAAAGTTATTTTTATTTACAAAAATATGTGTACTGTCTGTGTTTTAGACTCTTATTTATTAAAGTAGTTCAAATATTAATTTAAAGAATTTTTAAAAATAAATTTGTACAATTTTCTTTAAGTTTAACTGTACAACAGCTTGGCTTGAAGAAGAATGTTCTAAATTGATTACAGTTTTAAATACTACTCATTATTCTACAGCAATGATTTATGATTATAGAAACAACTCCCTAGCATTTTCCATTAATGCATGGTTTATAATTATATTTCAAATTATTTAACTTTTTTAACTAACTGTAAATGTTGGTTGTATATGAAAAATTATTACATAATATATTGTAACATTAACTTTAAAGAGATATGCGAGCCTATATAAAGCTAACATTAATGTTTTACACTTTATTTATTTCATATAGGCTTATCATAATGCTGATGTTTCATTTTGCTATTGAAGTTGATTGTATAAAATATTTTTAGATAAAACAAAATTCAACAATGCCTCTTACATCTCAGTACCTTTCTACCCATATGGTGAGCAAGCTCAAGATGGCGTTTTAAATATTTTGAATATGTTGAGAGGATACTCTGCTAGTGAGCCAATCAAATTTTCACAAGACATTCCATTTGATGACAAATATGTAACAGAGGCATCAGTGAGTGGTTACCTAGGAAATAAACTTTATTGTAATGGACAAAGATACATTTGTAGGCTAAATGATTTTTATATTAAAATCTCAAAGAAGATGATAAATTTAAAAAATTAAATCTTATATAGTTATTAAAATATATTAAACATTATATATTTAGATTAGATTTAGATTGTATTCATAACGTGTTTATTTTATTCTGCAGGTATTCTCTAATGGAGTCATCAGCTTTGGTCAACAAACTGAATTAAGTGGACAACCAGATCTCAATTTAGAACAGCAAATGAATCTAATAGCTCCATTTTGGGCTGACATGGATGCTCAAAAAGGTTAGTCTATTAAATATAGTTAATTGATATAAAAACTCAGTTTTCTTATTTGACTCTTTTATATCATAAGCTTGTCATACATTTGTTTTAAATATGTATTCATCATTCAACTAATACGCATTATGTTTATCTATTCATTTATTTCTATATAAAGAAAAAAGAGTTTTCACATTTGAAAACTTTTATCATATCAAAACTGTTTAGTTTTTATTACAAACTTTTAAAATTGATGAACAGTAGGTCATTTTTATTAAAAATCATTGCTGTTATAAATTATATATTTCTAGAATAAAAGTAAACACAATAAACAGATTTAAAATAATTTTTAAAAAATAAATAAATATTTGTGTGTATCTAATAGGAAATGTGTATTACCATTTGTATGAGAACTGTAACAAAGGAGCCAACCAAAAAAATGCAACTGAATTTACTAATATCATCAAAAGAGCTAAGAAAGACATTTCAAAATTTCATTATCTTTCTGGCATAGAAATAGACTCAGTTATGATTGTTACATGGGAAAATGTTCAGCCTTACTCAAACTTAGGCAAGGTAATGTGAAATTATACACATTCACGTTTATATAAGAGTGAATGTGTTTGTTGGTTTCTTTCTCTCTCTTTTTCTCTTTATATATATATATATATATATATATATATATATATATATATATATATATATATATATATATATATATATATATATATACTTCTTTAAAGTTTTATGTGCTAATGTATATTTGATTTTAGGAACAATAATTTTTTAATGCTTACAATGCTTTTTTTCATTTTTGTTACATTGTATTAATAATTACAGAAATCAGAGAGTAACACTTTTCAAGCCATCTTAGTCAGTGGATGGGAAACAATAGAAATGCAGGGACAAGTAATATTACAAGGTGATTAATTTATAATTATGATTAAGCATTAATTTTAAAAATATTTGAATCAAAAGGAATAGTGTGAACATTGAAAAAGTAATATTTAAAAAATCAACTATTTATTTCCTTTATTTATTTTAAAATAATGAACAACTAACCATTGCATGGCTTTGATTATTTCAAAGTAATTATATTATAATATATTTCTTTTCATTTTTAACTTCTTTACATTCATTTAATAATGATATCCCCTACCATTAGAATACTTTTTAAATTGGTATATTTTCACTTTTTAGATGCAAAGTCCTCATACGTCATATTCATTTATCAGCGAGGAAAAATGAACTGGGATTATGTGCCTGGTAGACCCATTAGTATCGGCATCAAAGGGCAGAATATCCAAACACTTAATGACCTTGACTCACCTCTAGTTGCTAACTTGGATATGGTTCCTGGCAATACAGGTTCATTATTTATTATTGGTTAAATACAATTTATTTAAATAGGTCTAGTCTGGTTCTGATATAAACTTTTGATTTAAAATAAATTTACATTTCACTAAGTAGACTATTGATAACATTAATTTATTGCTTTAAAATACACTTAAATAAATAATAATAACAAGGTTAGTTTAAAGCTAAATTACTATATTTATACAAATATAACAATTCTTCCCAGAGGTGTGATTAGTATTTGCGTTTCTTTGAGTTGCTTGAATGATTTAAATTGGGTCATACTTGTTTTTATTACAAATGTTTAATTGTGACTTAAGTTACGTTCTTTTTCCAAGGTTTAAATGGTGTTGTATATTTGTTTTTATTTGTAAGGTTTGAATGGTGTCATAAGTTTTGAAGTGGGTAAGGTGTCTGGGCCAGACCAGATGTGTGAGAAATATCTGTGTCAACACGCTGACCTGCTGACTGACCCTGTGTACGAGTTTGAGAAGCGTCAGCTGTACAAGTGTCCCTGTACACTGGAGAGACTTGGGCGTCAGTGGCAGCTCTATGAGAGACGTGGGGAGAAACAAGATGTTTACTGCTACGCCATCAGCAGTCTGGCTAAGCTCAGATTTTTGCAGGGAAACAAAAGGAATATGGTGAATATTTTATTTCTATTGTACAGGAAAATTGGTTTCAAATACTTTTTAAAAATTTCAATTCATAAAGATTTTACTTATATAGACTTATTATTATTATTATAGATTATCATTAATATTAATCTTTTCAAGCTGTGTTGTTACCATTGGACAAAACCAGCCAATGATGATTGGAGAGACTGGCAACAATCATGGATGGAAGCTTCTTATATCCCAGCATCCCCAGACTCTGGACATGTTTTGGTCAATGACCCTTGGCAAATGGGATACTTTGATAACTTTCAGGCTCTAGAAAACATACAAGCACACCAATGGTGCTGTGTAGACTCTAGTCAAGTCAAACTTTGTGACCAGTTTTACCAGATTTTTCCGGATATGGGATGTTCAAATTTTGTTGAATTTGTGCAAGGTTGGTAATATGTTTGACTGCAAATATTTTTTTTTAAGTTTTCACTGTATAATTATTACTTATTTTAAAAATTAAAACTGGTTTAAGCTCCTGCACTGGGAGACCCTCACATTACAACCTTGGATGGTGTCACATATGCCATGAATGGACGTGGTATTTTTACCATGGTCACGACAATAGACAATCAATTTGCTATACAGGTAGGTCAAATTAAGTTTTCATTGAAGTAGAGATTTAGTTTAAAAAATTCATTTCATTAGTTTTGTGAAAGACTAAGTTTGTCAATTATTTAGTTTAGGCCTATAATTATAAAAGAAAGACTTTTTTTTATAATTTTACTTAAATAACGACATTGATTTATGATAAATTATATCATTAATCAATAATTGAATGCTTATTAAATGATTATTTAGGTTTAGTTACCCTAACGGCAAGAAATTGAATTTGTTTAATTATAATTGTGAAGTGTATTATTTAAAAAAAACAATTCATACACTGCAGGCAAAGACTGGACTGGCAGAAAGCAGCTCAGGTACCCTAACCAACGCCACAGTTTTTAAAGGATTTGCGGCTCAAGGGGTTAATAATACACATTTTCAAATTGAGTTGGCTGAATCAAATACATGTTAGTTTTAATAATTTTAGTTATTTTTTACTATCTACATACAATGATGTCGATTTTTTTTAGTTTTTAAATGGTAAATATTTCAGCATGTTTAAATTAAAGAAATTAATTCATTTTTTCCAGCTATGTTACTGTGGGTGAATGGTATCGATATCACAAATGATTTCTACAAGAAAGTTGACTCAGATGTTATTGTCTCCACTAACTCTCTCAGTGTCATCAGAGAAGACAGAAATAATAAAACTATAGCAGTGGCTATTTTTATCTCTGGTAAAATTGTATTTTGGTGTGTCTTTTTAAAATAGAATAGTAGCTGTATTATTTTAAAATGATCATCAGGTTAAATGGGATGAGACTTTAACATTGCATGATTGATACTGGAATAATTTCAATATATTACTTTTTGTGATTAATAAGTGATATATTTACACCATATGACTTCATAGATTAGATCTAAAAAAAAAAATTCCAAACATGGAGAAACATTTATTGAATTAGGCTCTCCTTAGGTGTCAGCATTGAAGTGAATGTTGCTGTGAAAAGTCTGGAGATTATGTTTGAAGTCTCTAAGGAACTCCAAAACAAAACTCGAGGTTTGCTGGGAAACTTTAATGGTATCAAGACAGATGAGTTCATCCTTCCTGATGGACAAGTTCTTCCATCAAACTTAAGTGAAAGGGAAATCTACTACCAGTTTGCTAAACAATGTAAATTCTTTTTAGCAAAAAAAATTATTATTAAGTGGTTATTTATAGGAAATTCTGACATTCTTAATATTTTAATAACAGTATGAATTTATTTTAAGGCCATATATCATCTTGAATTCTGTAATTAATTGTATATTCCATTTTTCAAAATAATGAATAATTTAATTTCTTTTACCATGTCCACTCCAGGGCTTGTGAATTCCTCCAACTGTGTTTATAAATTCGAGCAAGACAAAACTCTATCAGACTACCAGCACCCAGATCACGTGCCCTGGTTTAGAGATGAAGCTAATGAAACCGAAGTGGCCAAAGCTGTTGAAATCTGTGGCAGTAAAAACGACCCGTGTATCTTTGATTATTTGGTGACTGGGGACAAGAGATTTGCTGCTGCCACTAAATCCAAATTTGATGAGATGGTTGTCATCATTCAAAGTTTGGGTAAACATTGCTAATTATGCTGTGAAATTTTTTGTATGCATTGGATAAAAAAATACTAATATAGAGTAGGGGCTACATAAATGTAAGACAATTAACTTTAACATCCAATAAAGTATGGGTTACAGGGTATTTTAAAACAAATTGCTTTTATTAATGGTATCTAGCAGTATGGTGATATCAAAATAATATGAAAAATTATAACTTAACAATTAAATAGTCATTATTTAAGAACCTAATCAAGTAAAAATGATTAAACTACTATTTATGTTCTTATTTGTTTTTCACAAAACAATCATGTAACAGTTTCTTGAAAGGTTGTTTATTAATTTCGGTTGGTTTGTGTCAATTGCTTTTTAAAAATTCATATTCTTAATACTGTTTGGTGCTGATGTTAATCTGAAGCTGTGCTGATTAAATTAATTTTGTTCAACATTTGTTATCAATAATATATTATTATAGATGACTAACACTTTTCCTTTGTTCAGAAAACAATCCTCCAATAATAGCTTTAATAGACAACTTGAACATCAGAGGTACATGGAATGTCAAACAAGGGACACAATCAACTTTACAAGTTCTAGGACTTGATATGGATGGAGATGATGTTATATTTGAACTGAGTGGAAACATCACAGATGTCAAGATTGATAAGAGTGGGGTTATTACCTACGCACCAGATGTCAAGAAACCTGTTGCAATTCAGTAAGTTTTGATAGAATTTTTTAATCATGTTAAAGTTCTGTTAATGATTAAATTTAACCTGATGTAAATATTTTCAAACATATACAATAATGGTGTTTTGAGACACCTTTTTCAGATAATAGATTTATAAAATAACTGATGCTGTAATAAAATATAATTTAGAGTTCGTGTCAAAGACTCCAAGGGAGCCTACTCTCCACTGTTGTACATCCCAGTTAGAGTTTGCCCACTCTGTTGTGGTCATGGTGTTTGTGATATAAATAGAACAAGGGAGGAACTTTTTAATGGAATGTTCCAGATACTGGCCTGTCGTTGTCATCCTGCGTACACAGGTAGACATTAATAGCTTGCTTATTTTTAAATGTTCCATAACACATTTTTTTTGTGAGGTATAAAGTCTTAGACATTATTAAAAGTTTCCCTTTCAAACCTGACGGTCTATGGGGCAAGTGAAGTAGAGTTCACTTGTTTCTGTGACCTCGGCATATGAAGAGATAATGTGGTCAGCACTATGCTCAGCCGCCTTTACTTTCCCTAACGTGAGTTAGGCACCCATCCGAGTTGGGTGGACTCAGGGACGGTCTACTGACTTAAACCCGGATTCGAACTCGAGACTTACGGGTTAGCAGTCCAGTGCTCTACCGCTAGACCACTCCGTCCCATTATTAGTTGAGTCTTAATTTTTAGGAGTATAATTCATAATAACCTTTGATTTTACATGATCTTAAATACATTTCCTCCACACAGGCGTTGAATGTGAATTAGAGCTGGATGCTTGTGCTATAAAACCTTGCTCCAAGGGACAGAACTGCACAGACCTAACAGCTCAACAACAGGGAAACAACTCAGTTGGTTATGTTTGTGGAAAATGTCCTCCTGGTTTTGTGGATTATAAAAAGATATGTTTAGGTGAGTGACTTTCAGCAAAACCATTAATTTATTCTGTTTTTTTTTTGGTGTCTAATTTTGGGCAACAGCCCCTGAAATATACTTATAAGTTAAAATACACCGAACCCATAGATATATTAAGCATAAAATATTTAAATCTTAACCTATTAAATTCAAATAAAGTTCTTGGGTAGTTAGGTTTTCTACTGTTAGTATTATTAGATAACTGAGTGACAGCTGAGGAATATTTGTTGTGATCTTTTTATATGTGCTGATAAAATTAACGTAGAAAAAATAAATTTTACTGCATGTTAAAAAATATACCTTAGTGCAGTTTAAATAATATTCAAAATGTAAAAGTTAATTTTCTTGTAAACTAGATGTAAATGAGTGCAGTGATGAAAGCATGTGCAATCAAACCTGTACAAACACTGAAGGCTCTTACATGTGCTCATGTAGACCTGGTTACAGGCTGGATACTGGAGACAAGAAAACTTGCACAGGTGAAGACAAGAATTTTACATACGCTCTATAAAAACATAAATAGGTTAAAGTAAACAAAGTTATACAATTTCAACATTAACATAACTGTAAAATATTTTCTAAATCCCCCTAGACATCAATGAATGTGAGGAGAGATCATCCAAATGTCAACAGATTTGTACCAACACAGCTGGCAACTACACTTGTTCATGTCAGACTGGATACACCTTAGACAGCAATGGTCTCACTTGTTCTTTAGGTTAGGATCATTGAACTTGATCTGTGTTATAATTGATTTTATCTCATTAAATAATACTAAAATAAATAAAGATGTATTGGTTAAAAAATACTAAAACTAGAATCAAAACCTTGGTTTAGCCTTTAAGGTAAGCGTTATTTACTCTTCTGTTGCTAATAAACTATACTAAACGTTTTATAGATTTTTTGATATTTTTTATAGTTAAAAAAGTCTAGCAATGGCAATATTTATTTTTCTAACTGTATCAGTAACAATAAACAATCTACAGACACCTCATTGATTTCATACTGCTATGACTGTGAACAGATATGTCAATATACCAATGGTCAGACTAATTGCAGTTGCAGGCTTGGATTTGAACCTGATCCAAAAGATACAAAAAATTGTCAAGGTACCTACTTGCATGTGTATTATGAATTTATATTTAGTGGTAATTTATTTCAGTTATTTTAAAAAACAATTTTGAAACTACTTTTTATTATAATTAAATTAATTATGGGGCCATTTCTTTTAATATCACATTTTATTTTGTACTGTTATTTGTTTTAAAAATCTTCAAATTAGTTTAACATTTGACATTTTTGAGAAATTTAATATTTTACCAGATATCAATGAATGTGAGTATGGTAACAAACCATGTGACCAGGTTTGTAAAAATCTTGAAGGAACATTTGAATGCTCATGTTATACTGGCTACAAACTGGCAGCTGATGGACTGTCTTGTCAAGGTTTGTACTTTTAAATAATAGAAAAATATTGTTATATAACTTTGAACATAAAATTAGTATAAAATTGAATTTACACAGTCCTTAGTATTAGTTGTTTCATGTTAAGCAGATGCTATACAACATAACTTTCTGTAGGAAATTTCTGTATCTACTGCTCATTGTCTTAAACATTGCTGCATATTTTAAATTCATTATCAATAATCTTAAATAAAAGCACTAAATATTTTGACTTAAAGCTTCGAAACGTGATAGTTTTTTTTTTTAAATTCCAAAATATTTAGCAATGTGATTATGTAAATAAAGGTCTCACAAAATAGAACTCTTAAATTCTTAAATTCTATTGTTTTAATAGTAGATATTACATAATTATAAACAGACTTTTACCAATAATCTATAACTGTGCAGCCTGTGAAAGACCCTACTATGGACCGAACTGTGCCCAAATCTGCCAGTGTAGTGGCCATGGGTCATGTGACCCTGTCAGAGGTTGTGTCTGTGACAAAGAGTGGACAGGTGACCACTGTGAGCTGGATGTTGATGAGTGTGACCAGTCCAACCCCTGTCCAGCTGGTTTTGTCTGTAAAAACAGAATTGGCTCATACACCTGTATCTGTGCTGAGGGCTACAGGTTAACTAATGGAATCTGTACAGGTAGTAACTCACTTTGGTACGTCTTTTCATAACTTAATAAAGTCATCAATGATGTGTACTGTTACATATATTTTTAATGGATAGATTAAAATTCTGTATATTACTTAAGTACTTTTGAATTAAATGTACACATTTTTTATTACCTTATTTAAAATTATGTACAACAAAATTAATGGTTTTAGGAGGCATTTTAAAATCAATTGGAAGAATTAATGAATTTTTTTAATTTGAAGTAAGCCAAAATTTTCTCTCCCCAGACATTGATGAATGTAAAGATATTTTCGTCAACACAACTTGTGACAAAATGCTGGAGGTTTGTGTCAACACAGTGGGCAGCTACAGCTGTCAGTGTAAGAAAGGATTTGCCAGAAATTCCCTAGCTGTTTGTCAAGGTAAACTTTTGGTCTTGAATCTAGTAGTACTCAATAAAATTATTTTAAATGCTGATAAAAATCAAAATTATCATTTTAAATTTTATAATCTATGACTATCTATTTGGAGTGGTCAATTTTCAGACACTGATAATTCACAAGTGTCACATGACCTCTATTCTTTCAGATATTGATAAGTGTAAGACCTATTTTGCATTTTCTGTATTGTTTCAGATATTGATGAGTTTATGACCAATGTCACATAATCTCTATTGTTTCAGATATTGATGAATGTTTGACCAATGCTGATGAATGTGAACAGGTGTGTGAAAACAAACCTGGGTCTTATAATTGTTTGTGTCAACAAGGCTACACATTGGCAGATGATCGCTTGTCATGTCTGAAAGGTAACTTTAAAACGAATTATTAATAATATTATATTCTCACTCTTGAGCTATTCATATTTTAGTAAGTATACTTGATTCAGATATAATTCGCATAGAATTATTTATATAAAAATAATAATGTTTGTATATACCACTTTTTAACATCACTTAATAAAGAGACTCAATAATTAAAATAAATTATTTATATTACTTTGATTTGTATATTGCAGTTGACTTGAATACTATTATTAAATGAAATATATGCCTGTAACAATCAGCTGAAGTTTTTTGAATTAAGATGATTACAATATTAATCATCAGTGAGGGACACATGTCAAGGATTTAACCTAAACTGTAGCAATGGCTGTGCTGTGGATGTAGATAACACACCTTACTGCTACTGTCCTAGAGGATACAGACTCACTGAACCAGAAAAATGTGAAGGTAAGGACAACAGTTTTAAGTAGAAAAAAATTGTTATTTTTTTCGATTTATAATTTTCACAGCTCATTTTATGTAAGCACTAATGTTTAGTGTATGCAAATAAGGTTGGAGCATACAGAAAGATTGTCTTTGTTATAGCTATTCATTTAGCAGAAGTCTAAAACTAATAGAATTTTAGGTTTGATCAAATCTTTTTTTTATATATTTTGCATAGCTTGGCTAGTAAAATGTAATGATGTAAGAAATGTTAAAATATCTAGATCTACTTAGTTTGCTGTGTAGCCTACAGTTTATTTGTTTTATTTATTTCATCTCTAAAAACCTATGAATAATTTCTAATGAAATCATGAATAATTGGTAGTTATTTACTATTAATAACTAAACACAAGATTTATAATAACAGGGTTAAGATATAAATAAATATTTTCAGACATCAATGAATGTGAGTCAGATGTGAACAACCATTGCTCAAACAGAGATGGATGTGTAAACACTAATGGCAGCTACACATGTTCCTGCCCCACAGGATTCAAGCTGGACAATGATGGTCACTCTTGCATTGGTTGGTTTCATTTGTTACATTTCTAAATTCTGATAGGAATAATCGTGAATATAATGAACAATATTACTTATTTATACGTTTAGCACATTTTACTTGCTGTGACAAAATGTAAATTGTTACAAAATGTAAATTGAACAAGTATTTTATTTTAGTAATTACATATTCCAATAAGAATAAATTTGATTAAAGAACTCATTCTAAAAAGGTAATTATTGTTTTGTTTTCTTTTGAATTTATTTTTAGCCTGTAGTGGAGAAACCTGGGGCATTCAGTGTTCTCAGTCTTGTAGCTGTGGGTCAGGGGCAGATCACTGTGATCCAAAAGTTGGTTGTGTCTGTAAACATGGGTACACAGGTAAAGGAACAATAAATTTTACAGAACTAAAACAACTGTTTTTTTTTTAAAATTATTTTTCCATAAATCCAACGGTATTAAATATATTATCATAAATTTTAAGGAAAGTACTGCTCAGTTGATATTGATGAATGTAGCAATGGAAATGTAACTTGTGGAGCTAAAGAAAAATGTGTTAATCTACCTGGATCTGCTACCTGCCAGTGTCAGAATGGATATTTGAGAAAAGACAGAGTGTGTACAGGTGACTGTCTTATAAAGTTATGACTGGCTCAATTAAAACAGAACAAAAGCAACTGTGTAACAAATTATAAAATAGACATACTAACATATTTTGCTTTTAAAAAATTTGTGAAACTTAATTTATGTTTTCATTTTATGTGCAATTTCATTTTTTTACAACTGCATTTTATGAAGAGTGCTGAAATTATATAATTTTTAAAGTTAGGAAGAAATTTTGTTTTTATTTGACCTTAAAATAAAACCAAAATATTGTCATATGTTATCCAGATATAAATGAGTGCACCAGTCCATTAACAAACAACTGCAGTCAGATGTGTACCAACATTGAAGGAGGATTCATTTGCTCTTGTTATGCAGGGTATGCATTTAATTCAACAACACAGTTGTGTGAAGGTAAGCTCATTAGAAAATAGAAAACAAATCATTTTCAGGAACCAATTTATTAGAATCTAGATTTACACAGTTATTTAAACAATAGAAGTAATAGATCAATACTGATTTTAAAACTTTTGAAAATCAATCATTATGTGTTCCAGACATAAATGAATGTGACCAAGGTTTATCCAGATGTGAACAGACTTGTATCAACACAGAAGGAAGCTACAGATGTTCCTGTCTATCTGGCCTGTACCTCCAACAAGATGGACTCACATGTAGAGGTAGGAAATGTAACACGATTATTTTCCAATGAAATATTTTAAAATGATTCTCTTTTATTTAAAAAAAATGAATCACTATTACATATTATTTGTTTTTTGAAAGAGTATTTTCATAATTTTATTTTGTAGAAAAAATTATTTTAGTTTTAAATAATTAAATTATATAACCTCAGCTACAATCCCATGAATTAATTTGTATAACATCAGCTACCATTCCATGAATTAATTTGTATAACCACAGCTACAGTCCCATGCAAAACCAAAACCAACTGCAGCTTCCAATGTGCTGTCATGGATAATGTTGAAACCTGCTTTTGCCCTAAGGGAAAAATTTTGGCAATAAATGGACTAACCTGTGATGGTAGGTACAAGCATATATCACTGCGATGGCTAGTCTCTAGTACTTTTTGGAATTAGCATAAGATTTTGAGTTAACTTTGTTGTTATTTTAAAAAGATTTTTATAAATAAGTTCATTAAAATAATATGTATTTGTATAACATATAACTATGCCCATACAGATGTAGACCCTATAACTATATTTAACAACTAAACATTAACAGATGTAGACCTATGTTCAAATTAAACTTAAACAGATGTAGACCTTACACCTATAATGCAAAAATAACTAAACATAACAGATGTAGACCTATGTTGAAAATAAACTTAACCTAAACAGATGTAGACCTTACACCTATAATGAAAAAATAACTAAACATAACAGATGTAGACCTATGCTGAAAATAAACTTAACTTAATTAACTTAAAAGATGTGGACCTATGTGCCAACAGCCCATGTACTTTTGGTTGTGTTGAGACCAGAGACAACACCAGCATTGAATGTGTGTGTGGGCTGGGAGAAAGGTTGGATTCTAATGGACTCTCTTGTTCTGGTAAAACATGAAAAGATGTTTTGGAAAGAAAAAAAGTCTTTACTATTTCAATTTAATTTTTATCTTGTGAAACATTAACAAATAGTACATTGCAGTGGTATTTAATCTTGATGTGTTCTAAAACCTGAAAAGAAAACAAGGGTATAGAACTCTTATAATTTTTAAAAATTTGTTAGGTAGGCCTACTTTAGTAAATTACAAGTTTACTTACCATAACAAAAAATATTAATGCATGCTTCTCAAATCTAATTACTTTTTTCTATTATAGGCCTACGTTTAAAAAAATTAAAAGCCCTATTTAGAAGGCTAGTTTTGCTCCACATTTTGAAAGAAGTCAAAAAGGTAATTGTATTGTATATAAATGAGTTTGTTTATTAATAATGTTATTACAGTATGCAATGAAGGTACTTGGGGAGTTGGGTGCACTACAATATGCCCCTGTGAAAAAGCTAACACACAGTTTTGTGATAAGAAATCTGGCAACTGCCATTGTAAGCCTGGGTGGAAGGGCAGCTCATGTGGAGAAGACATTGATGAGTGTACAGCCTCCAACGTGTGCCCTGTACATTCACACTGTACAAACACTGCTGGAGACTACGTCTGTTCTTGTGATGTTGGATTTGTGAACATCAACCAGACTACATGTCAGGGTAAGTGATTGAAAAGCATAATCTTTAGTTACAAATTTTGTGATATAATCTTTGTTATAAATCTTATCTGATATAGGCCTAATCTTTAGTTTTAAATTTTGTGATTCATAAATATTTTATTTAGACTTATACTATATAAAACACTTATTATGTTATTGAAAGGTAAATTAAAGAGGTTATTAAAACCCCACAAAAATGGTTTCCACTTGATGTTGTCATCTGTCAAATAAATGGTAAATAATAAATAACCAAGTTATATTGTCTTTGAAATGAGGTGATGAAAATAATAAATAATTTACATTTGATGGTACAGCCTGTGATGAAGACTTGTATGGTCCAGTATGTACACTCCGCTGCTCTTGTCCACCAAACGCTGCATGCAACAATGTCAATGGCAGCTGCTACTGTAAGCCTGGCTGGCGTGGACCAGCTTGTGAGACAGATGTCAATGAATGTCAGGAAGGTACACACACATGTAGTCAGGGTAAACTGCAAGTCTGTGTAAACAAAGATGGAGGATATGAATGCTCATGCAGGATTGGTTACTCAAAGTCATGTGACACATGCCAATGTAAAGGTAGATTGTGTTTCTTTTTCGTAGTTTTTTTCTAATTTTTTTCTTTTAAATTATTAAATTGTATTTAAAATAAGTTTAGACTTAAAGATTGTGTATTAATGCGTACGTTATGATTATGTACTTATGCATATGTGATTTACTAATGATACAGAGTGTCCTGATAGCAAATGGGGCCAAGACTGCTCTCACACCTGTACCTGTGTAGCATCCAACACTCACCTGTGTGACAAAACAAATGGTAGCTGTTTCTGTAAAACAGGATGGAATGGAACCAGATGTGATGTGGATTTTGATGAATGTAAACAAACATCTGACCTGTGTCCAGCTCATTCTCACTGTACTAACAACGATGGAGGGTATACATGTTCTTGTGATGAAGGTTATATAAACCATCCCAGCAATCATACTTGTGAAGGCAAGGCAGTTACTTTTGGATAAAGTTATATTAATTTTATAATATGAATAAATACATATAACTTGTTCACTTTTAATGGAGTTTTTTTTTCAATAATTGTATTATATGACAAAAGTTTTTGAGTTAGTATTTCATTTTCATTTGACAGAGTTTCTTTCTCGTGAAATTACCTTTACATTCAATGTTGATGTTTCTGAAAAGAATTTAGAGGACACAAATAGTAATGATTACAAAAACACAAAAAATCAAGTTGAAGCTGAAGTAAATTTATTTTCTTGCTTTATGTTACTAAGGCTTTAAATACATTATTTTGTCAGTCAAAATTTATATAGTTAATTTTGTTATTTTTTCAGAATGCAATAAATCTTTTCTAATTTATCTATGTTTACATTTACTAATGGGTTTCATTCTTTTTTTTTTTTTGTTAAACAAAACAACAATGTGAATAAAAAAGTTTTTTTTTTCTTTTTTTTCTTTCTTTTATTTTGATTAAATAAACACATCTTTCAAAACATCTTTAAAAGGTTCACTGAAATGGTAGAAAGAATAGGAATAAAAACTTTAAAAATCGGCATATTTTCTCATTTACCTAGTAAATACATTTATTTTTTAATCCATCCAAATTTAAATGAAAATGTGTTTTTTATTTACAGGTAGTATTAAAATTAAGAAGCAAAAGCTCTCTTATAAATAATGTAATTGTTAATAAATTAAGGTTAGTGCCATTTAAATAATTATTACTTTAATGTGTTGTGTTATATTCCTTTTAAACTTTTGTAATTATTTTATTTTAAAAATGAAAATATGACTATAAAATGAATATATAGATTAATTGAATGTGATTTTTTTTTTTTTACAGAAAAGGAAGCCTAATAGTGGATGCTACTGTCATTCTTCTAAAAGAGTACAATACTATTGTAGAATTTACATTAGCCATGCAATCCGTAATAGTAGATGGTATCACACTAGATGGCCAGCAAATATTTTTACTCCAAGCTTTAATTGATAACATCCCTGGTCAGTTTTGTCATGGCTAACTATTGCTTTATTAATTATTGAACAAGTTGATTTTAAATTTAATTGTTTTAATTTAAATTCATTAGGTGCTACTGTCTGGTAGCAGTACTAAAGATATTTTTACAAAAGAGTTTCTATTGTTACTTATTTTTTTCTAGTTATGCACTTTTTAAAGATAAAAATTAAAACTAGATCATTAGCATTTAGAATCTTAACTGATTATTGTGTGCTAATTTGTTTAGATTTGTTTCCTTCAATGCCTTAGACATATATTAAGTTCTAAAGCTGTAATTATTTTTAAGAATTTGTTTTAGTAGATATTCATACACCCTCATCAAAGTTTTTGTTATCTATTTTATTTCAGTTATATTCCATATGAAATAAAAACATTATGTTTATTTTGATAGTGTCCATCTTATCATGTGATGCAAGATATAAAATAAATCCATGTAAAGAAAATGAAGAATGTTATCTGGACAATAATTTAGCCAGTTGTAGGTAAGAAAACTCTATTTACTAAAGAATTAGACTTTTTATTTTAAATTAAAACATTATAAAAATATAGGAAAAGTTAAATTCATTTGCAGTTTTTGTATATAATATTAGTTCTATGAAAATTAACTGGAAAACAACTCTCTAAATAAATAAATTAAAATTTTTATTAAGAATAGAATGATATTAATCTAATTATTAATTTGTTTCAGGCCAGTAAACAAAGGTAATTTTTAAATAAAACTGCTAAAATATCCAATATTGATTTAACTAAATATTTAAATTTAAACATAAATGTTATTAAATTATCATGCACATAGTTCATACATAACTGTGGTTTTAAATATGATGAAAGAAAAATAGACTAATCCTAAACAGTAGGTTGAGACACGTATTGACTTAGATATTAAATGCATAATCGTCAGATCTTTTTTGAATTATTCAAGCCTCTCTACTACATAACACACTTTGTAAGAAAATGTTGGTTAACTTTATCATTTAACAGTTTCAGATAACACCAGTCTTATCCTAGGGCTGGCCATTGGACTACCACTGTTTGTTATCTTATGTGTTGTTATTGGAGCTGTTTTTAAATGTACAAGCAGACACAGGCGAAAAAACTTTGCAGCTGATCTATGCATT
The DNA here is from genome assembly GCF_028476545.2 of Physella acuta. NCBI lineage: Eukaryota > Metazoa > Mollusca > Gastropoda > Physidae > Physella > Physella acuta. The sequence continues at coordinate 387,132 of NW_026731622.1, read as the reverse complement.
TCTCAGAGATCAGAGCTCATCTTTCAAGACCTATCTAAAGGGTAAGAAAATATGTTTTGACTGTAGGAATTAATTACAAAATAAAAAAGAAAGGAACGAAATTAAGATTAGAGCTATGCCAATGCTAATGGAGCAATTTAGTGTTAAACATAAGCAGCCTGTTTGTAAATATAAGGCAATTAGTAAAAGTATTTTAAGATACTTTCTATTGTGAAAAATGTGTATGTAAAGTTTATTAATCTCTATCCTTTTACCATAATAGGTCATGAAGATGATAATTAGGTTTAAAAAATATAAAAGAGCTGTAAAATTGTATATGAAGCAAATAAGTTGCTCAAATGTTTTAATGAACTCACAGCCAAGAATTCCTTTTTCTATTAATGTTTCTGTAAAATGTTTTAATAGATTAAAGATGACATAAATCAAGTAGCTTAACATTAATACGAACTTAAAGTACTTTAACATCATTTAAAACATGATAAGTATTTTTTTTTTCTGCAGGTGTAGTGATACAAGGAAAACCTACTCTAATCCAACCTATAACCAAATAAATTTGGAAAAATAGTTATATATAAGCTATGGATCATTTTATCATCATTAAACATTGGAGATTTTACTTATATTAATAAAGACATTAATAAAGACATTAGCAATTAATTAAGTTTTTTACTTTGCTTGAAAATGAAAATATTTCTTACTCATTAATGTTTGACATTATTCTTTTTAATTAAGTTTTATTTTCCACTGCTATTAATACATTTACAACTACTATTAATAAGAACAGTTGGGAGTGGGTTTTTTATACAAAATCCATACATTTAAACAGTTTCTTTTCTCTTTTGCAAAACACAAAATAAAACAATAAAATAAATGATAGATGAACATCTCTCGCTAAAAGTATTTTTCTGATTATTAGATTTCTGATTTCATCTATGTGATAAATATCTACTTAGTAGACTACTACTGTTGCATGAAAAGAAATGATTTTAAATGTATTTTTTGCATTTAGCCAGGTGCATATTATATTGTAAATAATTTTGTAATTGTCTTTTTCAAAAGCAAAAAAAAAATGTAATCTGTTCTAAATAAAATTCTCATATAATATTTTTGTTTATTGTTTATGTATTTTTGAGGTTACTTGGTAAAACAAGAAAATAAAAGAGTTTACAACACTTTATTTTACAAAAAGACAATGATAAAAAAATATTTTAAAACCCCCATAAACATTAAATGATATTGGAAGGTTATTATCATAATCTCATACAAATATATCTCGAATTATTAATACATTTATTATCAAGGTACTTTAAAAAAAATTGTTTCTAAGAAACTTATTCAAAAACAGTAAATTTAAACTTAACAGTATAACACCGTTTACAAGATGCATCTTGTTGCTGGCTAGCTGCCTATTTAACTTGACTGTAGACAAAAGTGATTAAAGATTTAACCAATTCATTTCATGAAACGTGAGTTAATTAGTTATTAGCACGAGTATGTACGATATTCAAAGCAAAGAAAAAAAAAACTTTTGCAGATCATGATAAGCACTATAATTTCAATTTCTCAAGACCTCCTCCCCCTGTATACATACACACATACAAATAAACATGCTAGTAAAGAGCAAAGCTGATTGATTTATTTCAGAAATGAAAAATTACCCACTTTTTATCATTTATGTGACGGCGTGCTCGAATGTTAGAGCATAGATCTGCTAATTCAAAAGTCCCGAGCAGAGGCGTAGTAATAAGGGGAGGGGGCGGGGCAGAGGGGTACAAAATGGGTTGTAAAAACAAATTTTAGCTGCATTTTTGCATTATAAATAGGTTGAGGGGGGGGGGGGAGTGCAAATCTAAGGTTTGGGGGGGGGGGGGGGGGTGGCGCCAAATTCAAAGTTTGTCCCCGGGCGCCGGGAAGGGTCGCTACGCCTCTGGTCCCGAGCTCCTATCCTAGACTCGAGTCTGTAGGTAAAGGACTGTGTTAGCGAAAATTAAGAGGTATGGAAATGGTACTGACCCCACTGTCCCTCCAAATATTGATGTCACATAAACAGATGAACTCTACTTCAACTTCCACACGAACCGCCATGTTCGAATAGGTAAGTCTATCATTTTATGTTTTTATCTAATAAGAATATAAAAATTAATGTCGAAATATAAACAATACATACAAAATATTTTAGATAGTTTTTTTTTTAAAAACAACTCTTGCAGTTAGGCAAACATAGCAAAGGAAAACATTTACATCTTAAATTTATATTTCTGTAGTGTAAAAATATAAAATACATTATAAACAATTTGCCAGGTGAATTAATTATGATAGCGTGCATTGTTTGTTGAGACATTTTAGTTGTGACGTTGTTTAGGGTCTAGAAGTAGTATGTGCATAGTTAAAGATTTATTTTGTGCAAGAGTAGGTAGGGAAAACATTTGAGGTGAGATCCAGACAAAAAAAAGTAAAAATAGAGTTATTGTTTTAAAAATCGAAATTCAGAGTACACAAGAGTGAATTAATCCTGGGCAACCATGCCATCTTCATCTTTTTCTATACCATTTTGTTATCATAAATATGGGAATATATATGTGTTAATTTTAGGAATATATCAGGAGAAATTTTAGAAATATATCAGGACTATTTTTATGAATACATCGGGATTAATTTAAGAAATATTGCAGGATTAATTTTAGTAAGAAGTCAGGATAATTATATATTCGTAGGAATATATCACGATTAATTTTAGTTTTGAGGATTAATTTTAGTTTTAAGGGAAAGAGTGGTACAGTTTGATGAATAACAAGTGTACAGTATTTCAAGCAGAGTAATTCAAGATACAATTGTGTTAAATAAATCTTAAAAAATAGTCTTTGTATGTAGGATTGACCAGAGTATCCTAATCTAATCCTTGCTCACGTTAACATATTCGTTAACAATTCCATTCAGAGAAACTTAAAACTAGCTATTCGATGTATGAGAATTCGAGATTAAAAGTTAGTTAAGAAATCTTTTAAAGCCATGTTAATTATATGTTTAAATAATTGTAAATCTTCTTCGATTATTAGTGTCAGTCACTAACTAAGCCTCAACATAAAAATCGGTATTTAAGTCAGGTGTAAGCACAGGTGGGCTGTGTGGGTTGACTGTCACCAACTGACACTGTTTCGTGGTTCGAACCCAGTTAACTGCGGTGCACGTATCGCTGTCTCGACGCCCCAGACACAGTAACATGCAGGCCAGGGAGTTATCAGTGTAGGTAGTGTAGATTGGATTAACTTGAAGCTGAGCGTTTTTCACTAAGGAAAAGTGGTTTTCTCTGTAGGATGAATCACTAGCCATCACTTTTACCTCACAAATGTTGGTTTTGTCTAAGTTGTATCTGATTAAAGTAAAATTTACTGATTAGATTTAAAAAATCGATACATAGAGATGGGTGTTAAAAAGAAGTTTGCATCTTATCCTCTATGAAATGAATCCATAAAATTTAGTATGCAAAAGGTAAGTTGCATCCTACCTGATAAATCGAACAAATCTTCCCATGATTGGTGTAGTACAGTTCTGTGTGAACATCTCCCCAATGCCCAGCGGTTCTGTTCTTGTGTAGCACACATCGCCAGATGCCATTGGGAAGTTGGGGGACTGTCTTGGGTCAGTTTTAAACACGTCGAATGTGAAGTTTCTTGTTCACACTGATGATATGTAGTCATCTCCTCTGTTCAACAGCATGATACCGTCATTATATAAAAGCAAATTGATAAAATATATTAACTGGTTTAATGAAACTTTTTAGCTTAGTTTTTTATTGCAAGCACGCGAGAGACAAAGAAAGACTTGCGGTTTGAATGAATACCACATAACGCATACTAAGTATTTCCCAGCGAAAATAAAATTGTGTAACAAGAATTAAAGTATTTTAAAAACCTTAACTAAATTACCAAATGTACAACTTGCATTAAAATATCAAAATTAAAAACATAATGAGATTCACAAATTACAGAAACGGATTTTTTAAAATAATAATTTTTAGTAACCGTGCACAATCGTTTAACTTATTTTTGTAAACGGCAAGTTTCGAGTTTGTAGGATGTCAATCAGTACACATATCTGTGATGGCCAGGCTAACTGACTCACGTAAGGGTAAACACAGCAGATTGGGCATTAAGCTGATCACACAATCCCATCACACGCACACGAGTCACTTGTCAGAGCTTATAGACACACGAGTCAGTTACCTATTAGAGCTTATAGACACACGAGTGAGTTACCTATTTGATCTTATAGACACACGAGTCAGTTACCTATTAGAGCTTATAGACACACGAGTCAGTTTCCTATTTGAGCTTATAGACACACGAGTCAGTTACCTATTAGAGCTTATAGACACACGAGTCAGTTACCTATTAGAGCTTATAGACACACGAGTCAGTTACCTATTTGAGCTTATAGACACACGAGTCAGTTACCTATTAGAGCTTATAGACACACGAGTCAGTTACCTGTTTGAGCTTATAGACACACGAGTCAGTTACCTATTTGAGCTTATAGACACACGAGTCAGTTACCTATTTGAGCTTATAGGCACACGAGTCAGTTACCTATTTGAGCTTATAGACACACGAGTCAGTTACCTATTAGAGCTTATAGACACACGAGTCAGTTACCTATTTGAGCTTATAGACACACAAGTCAGTTACCTATTAGAGCTTATAGACACACGAGTCAGTTACCTATTAGAGCTTATAGACCCACGAGTCAGTTACCTATTTGAGCTTATAGACACACGAGTCAGTTACCTATTAGAGCTTATAGACACACGAGTCAGTTACCTATTAGAGCTTATAGACACACGAGTCAGTTACCTATTAGAGCTTATAGACACACGAGTCAGTTACCTATCAGAGCTTATAGACACACGAGTCAGTTTCCTATCACAGCTTAAAGACACGCCAGTCACTTATTAGAGCTTATAGATCCACGAAATTTACCTTAGAAGGATCCCCAATAAAACAGCCAATAGACTGAAATAGTTTTACCTGTTTAATATAGTAATTTGCTCCACCGTGTAGAAGCCTCTTAGATCCACCATCCACCATCCTGGATTATCCGTATCTGTGTGTACGCAGTGATCAGTGTACAAAGACGATTCGTCGGATCCGTCGGTGGCCAAATAAGCCGGATAAGGATAAACCGGATATTCTGAACTCATGTAGGCTGGTTTGTACAGAGCCGCGTTGAAAAGACTACCGGACACCAAGCACACATTTGCGATGTGTTGAAAATATATTGACAACAAGAACGCCATTTGACATATCAAGGCTGTCTTAATAAAACACAGAGTGTCTAATGATCTGATGCATGGAGCTTGAGGGTAACCACATCCTACTGCTCACTTCCGCCCCTTTACAGTTGTCTTTTGCGCATTTGTCATTCGTTCACAAATATCTTTATCGCTGTTATAACAATTACTAGTTCCAGATACTAAACAAATGCTGATGTGTCGCTAGAATACACCGGCACACTAAGGTCAGTTTCCTCCCCCTTCCCCGTATCACCAACCCACACCCAGTTCATTCTCCACCCACGGTGGAGTCAGCTACCGAACTTTTTTTTAAAGGAATACACTTCATTTAAAATGCATGAATTGACAGAGACATTTCAATAGTCTAAAAAGACATAGTGCAAGCCATGAGGAACAGATGTTCATGAAATAAAACAATGCAATTAACCACCCTCGACCTAGGCTCAACGAATCAAACATCCACGACCTAAACTCACGACAACAACACCCACAATCCAAACGCACTAAAACTACCGCACACGACTTAAACTCACCAACAAATATAAAGCACGTCAACCCTCCGAACGAAATATAATTTATGAAGAAAATAAATACTTTTTTTCCAGTGTGCGCACCATCCATCTTGAAAACTTAGACCGCCCCCCCCCTTAAAGATTCCAGTACACCCTCCCCCCACCCCCAGAGAAAAAGATCTGAAAGAATCACTGAAACAAGCTGTCAGAAAAAAACAAAAAAAAAACACGTTCATTATTTGTTAAACTGTTTTAAAAAACTACCAATCAATCAACTTGATTCAATTGAAAGAGCGGATTCACGTAGGAGGTTAAGAGCCCTAGAAATTAAGGTGGAAGAGAGACAAAACAATTGATGATGCGAGAGGCTCGGCGGTTCGTTTGGGATACTAAACATACTACAAAGCAGTGTTTCTTTCAGGCTTCTCTTCAGGAGAAGCGAGGGGGGGTAGGGTCTGTGCGGTGCCCCACGAACCATATCTGCAGCCCTCTCTCACCAGATGAAATAGAAGTTAAATAGAAATATAGATTTTGTCTGACCCTCCTCCCTCGAAAGTTTCAAGTGCTTCCAACCCCCCTCCTCCACACCAGAGAAAAAAAAGGCTAACAGAAACACTGCCACAACGTCGGGTATGTGTAGGAACAGCTAGGCTGGCATGGACGAATTTTAACTAGAGGTTAGGAAACCCCCACGTAAACTGTACTACAAAACAAACACAAAACAAGAATTTGATCACAATGGGAAAATAACATCTTTTCATGTTTATTATCATTAAAAAGTCATGATGGATAGTGACTCGATGAGACATATCAGATGTGGTGTCTCACACCACGTTGATGTTGTGTGGGAGTGACGTTTGTAAGACAACAGAATAGAGTTGCCTAGGTGATAATCACGTGACGTGTGCAGGATGTCAGAGTAGAGTTGCCCACGTGACTATCATGTATTATAGATTGTGCATTATTTTTTTTTATAACTTGTAACTCGATACTTTAACACACTATTATTTAAATTAACTTTCAACGGAATTATAATTTGTCGTTTTTACGTAACGTATTCATTGTATTCATTGTCGGTTAAGTTCAATTTGACTTAAATAATGTATTTAATATGAACGTAAAATGGAATTACTCTTAACATTATTTTTTTATTCAATGATCTTTAATGTTAAAGGTTGTTGTTACTCTTTGCATTGCGCTACGCATAAATGTACTCGAACGTTACACAATATTCCAGCCATTTATTTATGGATCTTATTAATATGGAAAATACAAAATAGCGGTCAATGGGGTTTAGTCTAGTAGTTTATTCATATGTTAACTTGCGGCACAAAAGACAGCAACATATTCTTTTTTTAAAAACAAACCTTGCATATAAAACATGTAAATAAAAAAAAAATGAAACAGGTTTTAGAAAGAAAAGCATTATTTTACAAATGAAATACATAGATTAAAAAAACAACTACAGCATAAACACGTAACCACTTATAAAAAATTCAGATTGTTAAACGAAGTTAGAAATAATAATGTTGGATACTATTTCATCTTTGTGTATTTTGTTTTACGTTGTAATTGAATGATTTGTTAGAAATGCACTCTACATTTCAGTTTCATTATGTAAATTTTGTTCGACATAGAAATCACAATTTGTATCAGCTCTTGTTGAAAAAACATTCCTTGGGTCGACCTTCAACATCTGACACTGTTTAGTGGTTCGAACCCAGTTGACTGCGGTGCACGTATCGCTGTCACGACGCTGTAGACACATTAAGGTACAGGCCAAGGCGCTGGTCGTGGTGGTTGTGAGGTAAGGGGCAGCTTGGATGGCAGAGTTTTTAAACATCGAAAATTTGTTGTCTAAGTGGGCCGCATAGCTGACCATGACTTTCACCTCACAAAAGTTTATCAAGTCCGTGGTGTATCTGTTTTAGAAAACAAATATAAAATTAGGTATATAAATGTAGGTTCAAGCTTCATTTTAAAATAGATGTATTAGTAATTTTATTTTTGCCTGGAAGCAACGAACACTCAAACTTTTTGTCAAATGGTACCCTTTATATGGAAACGGCTTATTACTTTTGGGTATTCAAATGTTGTGAATAAATAGTCGGAGGTATTTTAAAGAGGATAATTCCTGCTCACATCATTTAGTTGGTTGCAAGAAGCGTCTTATTTTTTCTAAAATATACGTCATTGTATTAAATTTAGCTTGAGGTGTTGGCTTGAAATAAAGCCTTATGTTGAAATTTAAGCTGAATGGCCTTTTATGAAAACTTTATTGTGCAAACTGTTTAACTGATGTTTTCGTCCAATTTTATCATTAGTGAGCGTTTCAATTTTTGCTTCGATGTATACTTAAAATAAACTTAATGTTATAAAAAATATATAAAACAGATGACACCGGTATTTCTACAAAATCTGTTGTTGTAATTACACCGATTAATAGTCTTAAAGTTTTAAGTTTTACCATCGGCCCGAAATCTATTTTAGTATTTTATAACTTAATTTTTTTAAAGTTTTAAATATTCAATATCAGTTCTGTGAAGCTGCCTAGTTAACGAATGTGTGTATGTGTGTGTTTGTGTGTGTCTGTTGCTTTTATTGTTTTTTTTTTGTTCTTTTGTACGTTGCAGTCCGAAAAATTAGAAATTCAATGACGCAAGAAGTTTGCATCTTAGTCTCTAAGAAATACACTCATACATTTAGCATATAAAAAGTAATTTGCATCCTACCTAATAAATCGAACAAACCTCCCCATGATTGGTGTAGTACAATTCTGTGTGAACACCTCCCCCTGGCCCAGTGGTTCTGTTCTTGTGTAGCATACCTCGCCAGATGCCATTGGGAAGTTGGGAGACAATCTTGGGTCAGTTTTAAACACGTCGAACTGGTAGTTTTTTGTTCGTAATGATGAGTCATAATCATCACCTCTGCAATAAGTATGAGAGCCGGTGTCCGAGTGAGTATGTGAGTGTGAGAGTTTGAGTGAGACTGTGTGTTTAGAGTGAGTGTTTGTGTGTGTGAGGTTGTGAGACCGAATGCGAGGGTAAGAATGTGGATGAGGGTGAGGAAAAGGATGTATGTAGGCCTATGTATATATATATATATATATATATATATATATATATATATATATATATATATATATATATATATATATATATATTTATATATATATATATATATATATATATATATATATATATATATATATATATATATATATATATATATATATATATAATGGTATATATGTACAGCTGGTACTAAATCAAAATAATAATTCATAACTCTTGAACAATAAATCTTGTCATTAAAATATAAACTAGACTCACTCCAGTCAAAAGGGCTTAGACGTAGAGCACATATACCCAGATATATAGACATGAGTGCGTTTTATTATACGTATTTTTATTTCGATAACTTTTTTCAAAGCACGCATTTTATTTAACTATACTACATGGTCATTGTAACTGTAGTTATGAAACTGCCGATAGTATGAGTGAAACATACATATCAAAAACACAAACTATTATATATGATGGTGGAAAAATATATTCACCTGTTCACCAAAATAATCTGCTCCACCTTGTACTGACCTCTCAGATCCACCATCCACCAGCCTGGGTTTTCCTTTAAAGAATGTGTGCAGTGCAAGTTGAACAAATTTGTATCGTCGAAACCATCATTTGCTAAGTTTGCTGATAAATTAATTAAATTAATACCTCGATGTGTGAACTCTGAACTGATGTAAGCTGGTTTGTAAAGTGCAGCGTTGAAGAGACTCCTAGTTACCAAATACATGCTGCAGAAAAGCAGGAGTGAGAATAATGGCGCCATGTTACATTGGTACTGTACTGCTCGTCTTCAACACGTAGCAAGTAACCTACTGAAGAGTCGAGTTTCCTCTCTCTCAACTTCTGGTGACCATTAATTGGAATCTATTCGCGTCCTCTTTCTTTTAAATACACACAGTGTTACGCCGAGTGAGTGGGTTTAGCCACTTGATTCGATTCGATACCATTTAATTCCGTTTCAATACCAAGTAGAGAGGTTACAAGCTTAAGAATCCATTCGGCTCTTTGACATTCAGACGAATAGATGACGTTCATGTATAAGACGAACTCAATAACTCCTTCTTCCTATTCTTTATTCTTGTATCTACATACATATCTCTAGAATCTATCTCCCAACTCGAGTCATATCAGTCAGCATACATCCTTTCACACCTACGATCAAGATAAGATAAGACTAACTCACATACAAACTCATAGCAACCAAGTCTCTACCCTAAAACGTCACTATCTTTCAATCCGTCCTGCAAGCATACTAATATATATATCTGAAACATACATAATAACGTTACCCCCTCCCCATTCAAGCTAATCCCATACACACACACACACACACACACACATATATATATATATATATATATATATATATATATATATATATATATATATATATATATACATATACATATATATATATATATAGTTGTATATATACATAAAGAAAGAGATACCAATCTCAATGTGTATATATACATTTTCACAATATAATATTTGTATGTAGAATAATATATTTATTAAAATATTTTTTTCTGAAATAAGCTGTTATTTTCAGATAACTATAACATGTGATCTGTTATTTCCACACAGGTCAGTATCATTTCTATTATTTTATTTCCAAATATAATGTATCTGAAATAGTTCTGTTCAATTATTTGCATACGAATCTACAACTTCCATTCAAGTCGTTAATCGCTGGTTATTTATCGTCCGACTTCGCGTCGATTCAGTCCCCACACATGCACAATTCAACATAATACGTTTTGTTCTGGTGCTGACACACCGAGCATGCCAAGATCTTTATTTTATGTCCCTAGTCAACCAAGACGCATTGTTTATTGTGTGAAAATTGATTTTAGTTCAAAAAGCGAATGTTAGAACTATTTCGTTCAAGCCACATTTAGATTTTGCTTCATAATCAATTGGTTAAACTTGGGATCAAGACAATGAAAAAAAAAAGTTGACAAAGATATGTTTGCGGTTTCCTGCATAGTAATGTAATATTGCAGTTTTATAATGGGTTACTTACCTTTAATGCGTAGCATGTAATACTAAAAGTAAAAAGTAACTATTGGTTTTCGTTGGGTTGATGGCAGGAATGAACTTGCCCACCGGAAAATTTTCGGTGGGTCCCCCAGGAATTTATTTCGGTGGGTCCCCTTGGAACGGTGCTGCAATAGTCCTATTATTTTTTAGTTTTTAAAATAATAAATAATTTGTTTATAATTTTACAATTTCCGTTCCTCTATGTCACGGTGTAAATTCAGGCTTTAGTGGAGAAAAAAAAGTGCAACTGAAATTTCAATAGGGCTAGGGGCTTCTTTTTTAAATTTCCTTGGACTCTTGGTCAGCCAGTAAACTCTAGGTTGATGATGAAGTAAGAACAGAATTGGTATATGTTGAGTTCTTCAGGCTAGGGGTATTCAGGACAACACAACGTATACAATACGATACAACAGACACGATAAAACTAATGATGATACTAAATAATACGAAGACGTTTAATATATACATACATAAATAATACTACAATAATTTAATAAATAATAAAATGTTTACAACAGAAATTATGATGCACAATACTTAACACATCCCACGTCCTCCTACTAACCCACACGCCATCCAACCGCCACACACACTAGCAAATCCTAGCACACGCTCTGACACCCGTCAACTGACAATCCTCACGTCAACACACTTTTTTCTATGTAAACACTCAACCAAGGGCTATAACTATTTACAAAAAGAGGGTACCTGTCTTTCGAACACACACACACATTAGCGGACGCTACAGGTAAAGAACAGTTTATGCCGAGGTCAATAAAATAAGTTAACTGTTCTTCACCTGCCTCACAGTCCGTAAGCGACCAAAGGTACTTTACGTTTCAAAATAACTGTATTAAAAAAAAACTTTTAGTCAAAATGAAAAGAAAAGAGCTTTACATTTACATCTCAAATATTTTTGAAAATATATTTTTTTCTTACATGGTTTTTGAACACGTTTATGTTAAACTTTTTCAATTATATTTGTCATTTTATTATGTGTTATAAAATAATAGTAATGTATGAGTTACAACATATAAATTAATAGCACTATAACGTTCTTTAGTGAATGGTCGCCATGAAAAAATATACTCTTACATCAAGTACCATTCACAACTCTTAAGCATTGGTGCAATATAAACAGATTTGAGTTAAACAATCAATTTAAATTTACACTTTACAGTAAGCAGTTCTTTTTTATTTTTAGAGTAAATAAAAGATCATTATATGAAATCTGCTTCTATTAACACACAATTAGTTAAGCCTCTATAAATAACTCCGTGTTGGCGTCATATGTTAATGTTACATTTATGCGTGGGTCGACCTTCAACATCTGACACTGTTTCGTGGTTCGAACCCAGTTGACGGCGGTGCACGTATCGCTGTCACGACGCTGTAGACACATTAAGGTACAGGCCAAGGCGCTGGTCGTGGTGGTTGTGTGGTAAGGGGCAGCTTGGAGGGCAGAGTTTTTAAACATCGAAAATTTGTTGTCTAAGTGGGCCGCATAGCTGACCATGACTTTCACCTCGCAAAAGTTTAAATAATCTAGAGTGTATCTGTTATAGAAAACAAATATTCAATTAGGTGTATAAATTTAGGTTTAAGCTTAATGTTAACAGAAATGTATTGGTCAAGTTTATTTTTTGCCGGGAAGCAATGAACACTTAAACTTATGGTCAATTGGGACACCTTATATGGTAAGTGCTTAGTACCTTGGGGTATTCAAATGTCGGGAATTAATAATTGGGGGTAATTTAAAGAGGGTAATGGACACCAGCGAGAAAAGGCTCTAAGAAAATTGAGAGGCCCATAAATTAACTTAAAAATCATGCACGGCGTAGTTACAATTAATTAATATGGTTATAAAATCCTGTCTGTCTGGTTTTTTTCGGACTTTACTAAAGATTGGATGTATTTCATGTTTTTAATATTTTCGGTAACTAAATAAAAAAAATATTAAAAAAGCAAAAATAATTTGGTTTTCACGTGTAATGGCGACATAAACAATGGTATCCTGTTATTCGATAGGCCGCCATATATTCTATTGTACACATTGTAAGCTAAAAATAGAAAAACTAGGTCATGGTGTTTTAATTTGCATTGTTATTTAAAAACTTGATCTGCAAAGCTTTGTAAACAAAAATAAACTATAAAGTGAGGCTGCCAGAAATCGATCACGGAGTTCCTGTACAGCCAATCAATGTTTTTCTTACTAAAGTGAAACATCGGATTATAACTTAGGCTTGATGAAAATAAATAGAAATGTAGCCTTAAACTCATCAAATTATTTTCAAGTTCTCTGGATCTGCAACTTGTATAGCATTGATTCTAAAAATATTAAATTTCTGAATTAATTTTAGGCTTAAGTTTTTAATAAAATTTTATCTTTTATTATTTTTACGGTCCTATATCTAAAAAGCACATTTTTATTCCATGTCAACAACATTACGGAAGGATTCTTGTCAACTCACTGGTGTCCATTACTGCTACCTTTTTTACAAGCTTTATTTGAACTCACTTCCTCGTCAGTCTGTCGTCAGTCTGTTGTCAGTCTGTCTAGTTCTAAACTCCCGAGCGAAATTTCGGACACTTCAACTGACAGACACGGTTCGTAGTTGGTACGTGGGTCAAGACATGAAGACGATGCATGACATTAAAGTTGACTTAATTAGATGCCTAATTAATTTTTATAGAATTAATTAAAATTTTGACAAAATTTGTAGGCAATCTTATCCAAATACTCCGCACTATTAGACACGCGGTAGCACGTTCAATAGGGCGTCATCATGTTCAATGTGTGCGCAATAGTTTTAGTGATGTACCACATGTAAGGTATTGAAAAAAATTCATTAAAAACGTTTTAATAACAAGTTTTTATATAATATTGCACTGAAAAATATAAATTAAATTGTACAATACTATTTAAATAACTATAAAGAAAAGCGTGGGTCCAGTAGCGTACGAAAGGGGAGCAGGAGGAGCGACCGCTCCCCCTCTGGCCATTTTCAGCAAAGTGGCGCCTTTTTGGAAACTTTTTAAACTCAAAGTTTTAAACAATGATATTTGTTACAAAAATATTTTAGGTCGGCACAGCTATGTAAATCACAAGATTTCTTTTCATGCAGCAATTAAGCATTATTGCACTAGTCTAGTAGTGTCTACGTTTACAACACATATTAACAGCTGCATCAGTTTGCTATTCTAAAAATAACCATCACGATGCATTGCAATGTTTAAAAAACCTCTACGGGTAGTACCACTTGGCAAGAGGGGTGTTAAGTTTAATGCAACTGTATAATGTATTTGCTTACGAATAATTGAATTAGAAAATTATATACATAAAACTTCACACATAATTACTTTATATATACAGTTTGAATCGTGTGATTATTTTTAAAAAATTACAATACAGAATCAAATACAACTGATTTGGCACGTCTATTTAAATTTAGGTAATCTATCGTTTTAGCGTAATCAATTCGGCTGCAATAGTAATGTGCGGGAGAGGTAGCTGATGAATATATTTGTTTAAATAAGTTTATTTAAGTCAAATTTTACAAAATATCACAGATAATTGATTTAAAATAACAAACAGTGACCAAAACAATTTAAATAACATGAAACAAACTTTAAACTAGGTGTTTGAGATAAATATTAGTAGAAAAAAACAGCGGCCATCTTTCCAAATAAAATTTAGAGTAGTTTCCTTGGATAAAAATGTCTATTCGTATGTATATTGTGTTGACTTTGTTGTTTAATATACATACCTGTCTTGTTTAATATAAGTAAGACAGAGGGCCGTCTTCTTATCTTTAATTTCATTTTCAAGTGAAATGAAGGCTATGTATGTATGTACATCCAAGATCTCAAAAATTTTTGGGAGGTCCAACATTTACTAAACCCTTTTGTACTGATTAGGGGTCGTCCATAAATGACGTCACAGTCGTAGGGGGGAGGGGGGGGGGGCGGTAATTTTGTGACGATGTGTGATGACGGGGAGGGGGGGGGGGTTCAGATGGTGCTACGTCACACTTTTGCTTTATAGATAAGAAAAGTTAGAAAACGAATTTTAGACATTATTTAGCTTTTTAAAAAAACAGTTTTAATAAATTATAATAGAACTTGATTAAAATACTATATTTTGACATATTTCAGACAAGATTTTGGAAAAATATCGATGTTTTTAAAAAAAATCAACTGCAATTTTGAGGGGGGTGGGGGGGGGTTGTAGGCTGATGTGTGACGTCATTTTAGGGGGGGTCTGACTTTTTGTGACGACGTGTGACGGAGGGGAGGGGGGGAGGTAAAAATCGTATTTAAAAAGCGTGACGTCATTTATGGATGACCCCTTAACTTGTCAATTATTAGGTCGTCCATATTCCTCATAAATGACGTTGGACTCAAAATATGGGACGGTGTAAAATATTTTTTTCAAAAATGATGAAGAATATATTCGTTTTCGTTAGAAATTGTGATTAAGGGTTCGGGTATAGCAGAACTGCGATATGATATTAAATCATCATCTTGCTTTTAGTAACTATTGGGTGAGAGGGAAATTGTCGAGAAAAGTATGACGTCATTTATGGGCGATCCATTTAATTAAGCCTAGTTGTTTATTTTGTCTGTAGACATTAGTCTTAGGCCTACACTTTTTCTGAATTAAGATTATTGTGTTTTTTTAAAATAGGTTCAAATTTTAATTAGTTACATTTGAATACCACATGTTTTTTTTCTCTTTGCCTTCTGCTGTCATCAGTTTTTGATTTCTTCAGTAGTCAATGTTTACCCCTCCCCACCATCCATTATTACCAAAAAAAAAACACCCACTATATGTGTCATAGCGTAGATATATAGAATTAGACTAGACGAGTAGAGGTTACTAAGGACGGTACGAACTTGACGGTAGACGATTTGGTGCGAGAGTATTGTGCGCGTGTTCAATAAAATATGTGTGGCGTGAGTGTGACGTGAGCATGGTGCGACAATGTACCGATGACGTAAGACGCAGCAGTGAAGTTAGTTGGGGGTTAGATATAGTAGAAGACGGATGTATTATTTGATATTGTGAAAATCTAATATATAAAGCTCAGTTCTGTATGTAATGCATTTGTATGTCGTTGGAATTGTACGAATTTAAGTGTTAGAAAATTAGCGTGCGCATTTGTCTAAATTTATGAGCTAAAAAATTACCATTGAAAGTGTTGGGAAATCATTTTCATTTTTCAAATTATAGTAATAATTGTCGGCATGTTCATTAAACACAAGTTTAAAAAAAATATCATCTTTTACAAAAATTCTAATTATGTCTTTATTTAGTCCTATAGCACTTACTTCCCTTTGATAAATTAGGAAAACAAAATTACTTCCCTTTATAAAACCATTGCATTAGTCGAAAATAATTTACTTTTTAATTACTTTGTTTTGGTGTTGGGAAAAAAAAATAATTACATAATTAGCGGGGATTGATCAAGTGCAAATGTTGTAGGTATTTTACGGATAAGCTTGGAGTATTAAAATTGTTCATCAAATTGAAACAGGCGCGTTCGTTTAAGTGAGTGCAAAAGACTATGAATAAGTTGGGGTACTATAGTCGTTCATTAAGCTAAAACAGGTGATTCCGCCCCGGGCGTTTATGTTCGCGTTAGTGTTTTCTTTGTGTTTAGGTGGGTTTGCGTTAGTGGTTGCGTTTTGATTTGGTTCGTTTTTGTTCTTTCTTTTTTCGTTTTTGTTTGTGTTTTTTTTTTTTTTTTGGGTTTGTATTTGTGTTTTTGGTTGGTTTTGCGTTTGAATTTGGTTTGTTTTCGTTTGCTTTTTCGTTGTTTTTTTTTGTTTGTTGGTATTGGTGTTTGTGGTTAGGTTTGTTGTTAGGTTTTTGTTTTCGTTTGCGTTTTTGTTTGTTTTTTCTTTGTGTTTGTATTGGTGTTTGTGGTTGTGGTTGGGTTTGTTGTTAGGTTTTTGTTTTCGTTTGTATTTGTAATTGTGTTAGCGTTATGTTTGCGTTTTGTTGTTTTGGTTGGTTGTGGTTTGGGTGGGCAATGCCGGGTTTATGATGATTACTAAACACACAGGTAATGGTCTTTAGCAGAAAGGTTTTTCACAGAAGCCAGAGCAGGGCCTGGCCGGGACGGCTAGTGATCTATAAGTGTGTGTTAATTAAGTTCATGTTATTTCATAAACTAAGTTGTTGACATTGTTAATTAGTGTCTGCGGAACATAAGAGTGATTCCAGTCCTCCTCACGAGTATAATAGTTGCCGTATGAATAGTAGTAGATCAGAATATATTGAGATTATATATAAATCGCCCATCACAATATAGTGATATCCCACTCTAGAAAAAAAAAATTAGATCAACGTATAGTTCGTAGGAAAATTAGAATCTATCACTTATTCGTCTGTGAAAAAAAAAAAAGAAATACGTCATTTTTCTCAACCACGCCGTTTCATCCCCCACTAAGCACAACGTAACAAAGTTCGCGGCGCGCGTGACGTCATTTGTCATTAGGCTAATGTTTAAGAAAGATACCGCGTAATTAAAAGAAAATCAAAACAGGCCCTAAATCACTATGGCGATGAGACTTTAACGACGTTTAGCCTGACGAATAGATCTAACTAACTTTAGTTAGGTGAATTATATTGGTGTTTAATTTATTACAGTGGCATGATGTTCTCCCTCTACTATACAAATTCACGTGCTTTTAATTTCTGCAACCTGCTGCCCTGAGACGTTCGGCTCTAAAATGCCCGTGACACAGCGGCTTCGGTAAATGCATTTAGGCTCCCGGTCCCACCTATAAACGTCTGTCCATTAAGCTCCACGCAAAACGTGTGATTAATATGTGGACATAAGCGGCGCTAGTGGTGGTGTCAACAGGGGCCAAGCTCAGGTCTTAAAGGTGCTCCGCACTTCATAAAAGACAAAATTGATGTTCAGATATCGTCGGACTCTGGCGTTTTGCCGACGGCCGTACTCCTAATGCACAGTCTTAGAGGTTGTCCACTGCTAACACTATTTTATGTTAAATTCAAGCCTATACTGAGCTGTGGCTTTACATTAGCTCAGTGGCGTAGCGAGGTCGAGTGTCACCCGGTGCGGCACTTAATGGTGTCACCCCCCCAGAGGCGACAAACTTTCAATTTTCGATTTGTCCCATTTTACCTGCTAGTCAATACTTGTCGAATATTGTTGACAGGAGCTACTTGGTTTGAGCCTTGTTGTCAGAAGTTATTTCATTTGGAGCCAATATAGTGCGGCCTATTTTCGTCGGTAGGCATTTAGTGGCAGGCCCTTTTTGGCGGGGATGATGTGCTGAGGTTGTTTAACACCGCTTAGTACAACAGGCATGCAATAGTTATGAACAAATGTATGCATGAAAACGAACGCTTTATGTTCCTCATTTTCACTGAGCACAGCTTTATAGAAGATTCCAAAATAGACGTCACGCATCCCCCCCCCCCCCCCCCGACCACCCTGCGTAAGTTGACGTCACATTAGCATTGCATATGTGACATCGTTTATGGGCAACCCCATATAGAATCTAACTCATTTTGGGTATTTGGTATCAACATTTTGACAACAAAGGTTATTCAAAATGTATATAGGACTTGACATCTACCCTAAATGACATCGCACACTTAAGGGGTGGAGTAACTGCTTTTGAGACGACGTTTTACGCGGGAAGTGGGAGGGGTAAGAAACGTGACACGTTATGTATTTCGCCTAATACAAAAATGCTAAAAATATTTTTCATAAGAATTATGGCTTGACTTTTTAATACACAGGGCAAAAAGGTAATTTTCGACATTACGACTATTTCGTGACGGGAAAAATGGGGGTGGGGGGGGGGTTAAGGTGAAGAGAGGTCAAAAACGGGACGTCATTTGTGATTAAATCACTAATTAAAGGAAAAAAGCATGAAAATATTAAATGAAAATAGGAAACAAACAATAACACAAACAATAAGAATGAACTCAAACTAATATTTAAATAAACATTAGATATGTAGTGGTAGCTCTATAAAAATAGGGAGTATCTTAATGTATAAAAATTGCATCTCATAATAATAATTATAGAACTGATGTTTATTGTCAGTCAATTAAATTGTTTAAAGGGCAGAATTTAAAAAAAAAAACAACTCATGCTTTGTATTTAAACACAAGACTAACCTATTTAACAGCAAACATCAATACATTTCCATACAAATAGAAATTAAAGGGAAATGACTCAAAATAATATTTTCTTAAGATGGCCGCTGTTTTTAATAGCAAATTTAGTATCTGTAACATCGTTGTTAAACTTTAATTTCCTGACATTTTTATTGATTTAAACCTTAAATGTGGTTTAATATTCAATTATCTTTAGTATTTTAGTAAAATATGCAAAAATATATCCATATTTAAGCCATATTTATTAGTTACCTTATCCCTACATTACTAGTGACAGCCGAATTGATTACGCTAAAGCGATAGATTACCTAAATTTACTTATGAGCAGACTGTGTAGTGGTGGGGAAATTTTGACATGGTCAACAACGTCATCACGATGAAGTTTGGGCGATAGTGATTACGATTACAAATTACATGAAACAGTTACAACCCCCCTCCCCCATGGACCCCTCTGTAAAAACAATATTGTCCTAATACTACTGCTACTTATTTAAATCTATTTCTGTAAAATATATTTGTGTAATATATATTTAGCTAATAATATAT